>NC_135964.1:53945645-54091911 GCF_053455715.1 Rhinoraja longicauda | reverse complement strand
TCTCTCTCTCTCTCTCTCTCTCCCTCTCTCTCTCTCTCTCTCTCCCTCTCTCCTTCTCTCCTTCTCTCTTTCTCCTCTTTCTCTCTTTCTCTCTTTCTCTCTTTCTCTCTTTCTCTCTTTCTCTCTCTCTTCCCCTCCCCCTCTCCCCCCCCCTCTCTCTCTTTCTCTCTCTCTCTTTCTCTTTCTCTCCCTTTCTCTCTCTTTTTCTCTTTCTTTCTCTCTTGCCACATTGGGCAGCTTGATTGTCTTTTCTTTCAGTGGATAGCATGAAAACAAAGCTTTTCACTGTGCCTTGGTACACGTGACAATAATACACTTAACCAAAGCAGCCTCCCTGTCTATTTACCATTTAGCCAATCCCAATATCTGAGCAACTATGTTTAAAAAATAATTTTCCGAACTAATCTGTGTAGGAAGGAATTGCAGATGCAGACTGAATAAGGGTCTCGACCCGAAACGCCATCCATTCCTTCTCTCTCTCGAGATGCTGCCTGTCCTGCTGTGTTACTCCAGCATTGTGTGTCTATTTCCCTTCTATTGACTCCATTTACACCTCACGCTGCCTCGACAAGGCCAGCAGCATCATCAAGGACCAGTCTCACCCCGGCCACTCCCTCTTCTCCCCTCTCCCATCAGGTAAAAGGTATAGAAGTGTGAAACTTCAGGGACAGTTTCTTCCCAGCTGTTATATGGCAATTGAATCTGCCTAGATAAATGAGATGAAACGCTCTGGTCAACGCGATATTTGAAGATTGCGGGTAGCTTTAGTGGAGATGTGATCGTTGCAGTCACAACCTGTGCTGTGCACAAGCCAGCAGTACCAGCTCGCCCAATCACCGGCCTCTTACCATTCAAAATGGTTCCGCAGTCCTGAAAGGGAAATTATTTGGAAACTTTTGAAATAAACCATGCATTTATTGCTTGTTATCTTGTGGCAGCGTCCGTCCGTTTGCATTCGACAGAGGTGATAAAACCAGTGGTTAATGAGTTCCTGTGCTGATCACAGAATGCAATGCTCCTTGCTGCCGTTGTGCTTTGTGATCCCCTAACTTCAGCTCCCCACAGTGGCACGTCTGAGATCAGGAGCTTACTCTGTAATAAATCAAAGAAAAATTAGCTTAGGATTTGCTTGAGGTAACCTAAAATAATTGTCAGAATTTAAAAAAAAAGAAATGCTCCTGACAGCATCAAAGTATTAATATGGAATTAATCTTCCTAAGCCACACAGAGCAGCGTTAAATCTGTTACTGCCGCTGGTGCTTGAGACAGTGATACAGATTGATGTGATCATTCATTATGTATAAATTTAGTTTTAATATTATTGAATGCTCTGAGACCACTGAAGCAGAAATTGTAGCCGGCAAAGGGAAAGGCAGCGTTATTAAAATGTATCCATTTTAATAACCCTGAGTTAATTCAGAAAATGTCTCCAAATCCTATCTATTTGATTTCTTTTTACCTTCTTTACAATTTAGTTTGTTCCCTGAAGTAAATTAAGAATATAATTTTTTTAAAGTTTTAAACTGACTGAAGAGAAAACATAAGAGCCCAGAGCAGGGAAGTGGCTTTGAGTGGCTTAGGTCACGTGTACCGA
The DNA here is from genome assembly GCF_053455715.1 of Rhinoraja longicauda. Lineage (NCBI taxonomy): Eukaryota > Metazoa > Chordata > Chondrichthyes > Rajiformes > Arhynchobatidae > Rhinoraja > Rhinoraja longicauda. The sequence continues at coordinate 54,090,317 of NC_135964.1, read as the reverse complement.
GGTACAGTGAAAAGCTTCGTTGTGCTTGCTATCCAATCAGCCCAGATAGACCATATATAAATACACAGGTCAAACTCAAGTCCAATAGGTGGAGCAAAGGGGAAGACACAGAGTGGAGAATATAGTTCTCAGCATTGTAGTGCATCAGTTCCACAGACAAAGTCCAATGTCCGCAACGGGATAGAGGTGAATCGGACAGTACCCCAGCTTATGGAAGGACCATTCAGAAGCCTGATAACAGAGGGGAAGAAGCTGTTCGTGAGTCTGGTGGTGCACGCTTTTAAGCTTCTGTATTCTGCACTCTGCCGAGCAGAAGGAATGACCGGGGTGGGACAAGTCCTTGGCTGCTTTTCCGAGGCAGCGTGGTGTGGATGGAGTCACTGATGGGTCTGGTGTGTACATGCAGGTGTGTTTGATAACCTACGCAGCCCAGAACAACATCAAGTGAACCCGGCAGCAAGACATGAGTCGGGTCCAGTCCTTGCGCCCACACACAACTCACCACGATGGGGAAACCAGTCCTTGCGTCCACACACAACTCACCACGATGGGGAAAATATCTCACAATCAAGGCTGTGGTCTGTTTCACACACCCCCCACAGCCCTGTGCAAGTGGCAGGGCACATACCCTCGGTACAGAGCAGAGAGGGGGACAGGTCGGAACTGATCCTCTCTGTACCTGCTCTACAGTTGTTGCGGGGAGCTTGGACAAGGAGCTTTCATGCAGATGCTCCAAGAACCAAGGGCTGCAGCCTGGAGTCTGGACCTCTGCAGCATCTCAGCTAGCAGTGAAGACCACTTGGCTTTCAGTGGGAATCACATCACTGCCCTGTCTGTCCCTCAACTCAGGTCAGCAGATAGCTCATGGCATGTATTCTCTTCCCTCTGCACGTACTGAAGCTGCACAATGCAGCTGTACCTTGCTGCCAGGTCCACTCTCACACCTCGGTGCTGTCACCCTGACCTGCCTCTGTCGCCCGACAGAGGACCCATACCTTCCTCTGGCCACAGTGCAGTATTCCCAGTGTGAAAGGAAGTGGGCTGACTAGGAAGGTTGATGCAGACACAACAAATGGTGGAGTAATAGATCGCAAGGTAGTGTAAGAATAGCACAGAGCAGCTGGAAAGTTGGCCAGAGGGGTGGCAGATGGAAATTAATACAGACAAGTGTAAGGCGATGTACTTAGGGAAGTCACACTGTGGTGGTACATGGAGTAAATAGCAGGGGCGTTCAGAGCCTTGATGTACAGGGGGAGCTTGGGGTGCACGTCCATAGCTGCCCAAAGGTGGTGGCACGGATGGAGGGGGCAGCCAGAGGGCTTCATCGGCCGAGGCATTGAGTGTACCAGTTGGATGTCATGTTACAGCATTGTTGAGACTGGTTTGGGAGCGTTGGCTACAGTTCTGGTCACCAAACTACAGGAAGAATGAGCAGTACAGAGGAGATTCACCAGGATGTTGCTTGGATGGAGGGTGTGGATATAGGGGGCGATGGGATGGGCTGGCGTTATGCTCACTGAGCAGGAATACAAGGTGAGTGGTGACTATAGAGGTTTATGAAATTAGGAGGGTCATAGGATAGATAGGATAGGGAAGTCCAGAGCTGGGGAAGTATACGTGGAAGGAGAGAAGGGAGATGTTTAAAGGGGATTAGAATGGTAAATTTTTATCTGGATAAAAATATCGGGAACATCTGGAACGAGCTGCTAGAGGAAGTGATAGATGCAGGCACCATTAGAACATTGAATGGATGTTTGGACAGATACTTGACAGGGAAGAATTAGAGGGGTATGGGCCGGATGTGGGCAATAGAGAAGTGTTGCTAGACATCACTGTCAGTGTGGATGAGGTGTGCTGTAAGAACCGTTCCTATGCTGTAAGATTCTATGATTCTGTGAAATGCCTTTCCTTTTAGCTTTGAAACGTTATCTGTATCTCTGCATTTGGAAGGCCAAGTGTACCACACAGCTGTAGTGTATCGCGTGTTCAGCTTGTGACTGAAGTTCTACCCTGTGACTTTTAGACGGATGTACCAGCTTCGTAAAACACCAGAGAACTACTTAGATATTCCTTTCCTATTATTTGACAATACGTTTACCCTTCAATGGCGAACCCTGGTTTCTGTGGTCGGTTTATTTCTTATCTGTCTCTGTTTTCTTTTTTATAAGAAAGTGGAAGTGAGTTTGAAGTGTGAATGAAGCAGGCACACACTCAGATTTTGTCAATGTGAGATCTGGCAAGAATAGAACTCAGCATATTCCATCTTGATGTGAACTCCTTTGTAAAAATTGTAAGGGTGTCTGTGTAAGCTGTAAGTGTTTGTAATGTGCAGATTTAATGATGACTGAGATAATACCATTTCTTGAATGCTTTGGCACAGAGCACGTCAGGTTATCGGAAGGAGTGAATAATCCAGAGAAATTAGATTTCTGTATCACTTGCTGAATACCAAGCTGGAGCCATTATTGCATTGAGTTGGACAATGGGAACAGGGTATGTGAGAGCCCATGTTATACGGACCATAATATCAATGGGAAAAGTATCCAATTCAGCATCATGACCCCAGGCTGTCAAAGAAACAAGGATCATGCTCCCATTCCCCCTTCACACACAGTCAAGAGTGTTTTATTGTCGTGTGTCCCGCTAGAACAATGACATTCTTACTGCAGCACAACAGAATGTTAACATAGTGCACTGTAAACATGATAAACCAGAGAGAAAACAAAGTTCAGTGTGTGTATATACATACACACACACACATACTCACAGTCTGAAGAGGGGTCTCGACCCGAAACGTCACCCATTCCTTCTCTCCACAGATGCTGCCTGACCCGCTGAGTTACTCCAGCATCTTGTGTCCACCTCACAAATACAGATGCCCCTCGACGTACGATGCTTCAACATGATATTTTCGATTTACGATGGGTTTATCGGAAAGTAAGTCGAGGAACACCTGTACACGTATATATATGGATCATATATATATCATACCTACTATATAGTGTAAGAAAATAACTGCAGATGCTGGTACAAATCAAAGGTTTTTATTTCACAAAATGCTGGAGTAACTCAGCGGGTCAGGCAGCATCTCAGGAGAGAAGGAATGGGTGACGTTTCGGGTCGAGACCCTTCTTCAGACTGATGTCAGGTGGGCGGGACATATATATACCTATATATATATCATACATACTATACATATATAATATATATATACATATATACACACACACATATGTACGCACAAAAAACACAATAATAGTGCAATAATAACAGTAATAGTCTATTGTAGTTCAGAGCTTATTTGAGGTTGTGGTTTAACAGCCTGGTGGCTGTGGGGAACAAGCTGTTACTGAACCTGGACCTTACAGTTTTCAGGCTCCTGTACCTTCTTCCCGATGGCAGGGGTGAGATGAGAGTGTGGCCAGGGTGGTGTGGGTCAGTGAGAGTGTGGCCAGGGTGGTGTGGGTCAGGGTGGTGTGGGTCAGTGAGTGTGTGGGTCAGTGTGTGTGTGGGTCAGGGTGGCGTGGGTCTCTGATGATGCTGGCTGCCTTTTTGAGGCAGTGACTCTGGTAAATCCCTTTGATGGTGGGGAGGTCAGAGCTGGTGATGGACTGTGCAGTGTTCACAACGTTTTGCAGTCTTTTCCGCTCCTGAACATTCAAGTTGCTGAACCAGGCCGTGATGCAACCAGTCAATATGCTCTCTACTGTACACCTGTAGAAGCTCAAGAGAATCTGCTTTGATATACCGAATCTCCGTAATCTTCTTGGGAAGTTGATGGGCTTTATTTATAATTGCATCAGTGTGCTGGGTCCAGGAAAGATCTTCGGGAATATGCACGCCCAGGAATGTGAAGTTTTTGACTCCTCCATCGTCTCGTTGATATAAACAGGATTGTTTATTGTTAAACAGGAAAGCAGTGAAGAAAGCGAATGGTATGTTGGCATTTATAGCAAGAGGATTTGAGTTTAGGAGCAGGGAGGTTCTGCTGCAGTTGTACAGGGCCTTGGTGAGACCGCACCTGGAGTATTGTGTGCAGTTTTGGTCTCCTAACCTGAGGAAAAACGTTCTTGCCTTAGAGGGAGTACAGAGAAGGTTCACCAGATTAATCCCTGGGATGGCGGGACTTTCATATGAGGAAAGACTGGATAGACTAGGCTTATACTCGCTGGAATTTAGAAGACTGAGGGGGGATCTTATAGAAACATATAAAATTCTTAAGGGGTTGGAGAGGCTAGATGCGGGAAGATTGTTCCCGATGTTGGGGGAGTCCAGAACCAGGGGTCACAGCTTAAGGATAAGGGGGAAGTCTTTTAGGACCGAGATGAGAAAACATTTCTTCACACAGAGAGTGGTGAGTCTGTGGAATTCTCTGCCACAGAAGGTAGTTGAGGCCAGTTCATTGGCTATATTTAAGAGGGAGTTAGATGTGGCCCTTTTTGCTAAAGGGATCAGGGGGTATGGAGAGAAGGCAGGTACAGGCTACTGAGCTGGATGATCAGCCATGATCATATTGAATGGCGGTGCAGGCTCGAAGGGCCGAATGCCCTACTCCTGCACCTATTTTCTATGTTGCTATGATTGTGGGGCCTCATCCTTCCTCGTCCAAATCACAATCAGTTCATTGGTTTTACTGATAATAATAATAATAATAATATTCATTTATTGTCATTGCAACGAGTACAACGAAATTAAAAAATAGCCAATCCTGACGGTGCGTAAAAACATATATGCAATAAATGCAAAAACAAATAAATACAATTATATTAAGAGGCAGGTTGTTGTTCCGGCCCCATATGGTCAATCGGCCGATCTCACTTCTGTACTCTGTACATCGCCACCTGTAATACGTCCAACAACGGTGGTGGCACCGGTGAACTTGTAGATGGAGTTGGCGCTGGGTCCGGCTACACAGTCGTGCGTGATGGTAGAGTGAGTAGAGCTGGGGTGGGCACGCAGCCTCGAGCGGCTCCCACACTGATTGTTATTGAGTAAGATGTTATTGAGGTGTCCCTTGGACTTCCGCTGAGCAGGTGGGCTTCCCTGCGCCCAGCCTTTGTACATCCACCGCCCCTCAGGCAGAGCGTTGAAAGGTTCAAAAAAGGTGCAAAGGTATTTTATTGTCACGTGTACCAATTAAGGTACAGTGAAACTCGATTTACCATACAGTCATACTAAAAAGTGCAACAAGACACACAACTACTTAAATATAACCTAAACATCCACCACGGCAGATTCCCCACATTCCTCACTGTGATGGAAGGCAATAAAGTCTACTCTTTCCTCTTTATTCTCCCGCAGTCGGGGCAGTCAAACCATCCGCAGTCGGGGCAGTCGAAGCCCCCGCAGCTGACGATCGAAGCCCCCGCAGATGACGATCGAAGCCCCCGCGACGGGGCGATAGAAACTCCTGCGGCCTAGAGCTGCCGAGGTCGGTTCCTAACCAAGGGACCGCCAGCTCCACAATGTTAAGTCCTGCAGGCTCCCGCGGTTGGAGCTCCCGAGGTCGATCCCCAGCAAGAGGCCGCCAGCTCCACAATGTTAAGTCCCGCAGGCTCCCATGGTTGGAGCTCCCAAAGTCGATCCTCGACAGAGGCCACCAGCTCCACAATGTTAAGTCCTGCAGGCTTCCATGGTTGGAGCTCCCAAGGTCGATCCCCAGCAAGAGGCCGCCAGCTCCACGATGTTATGTCCGCAGGCTCCCATGGTTGGAGCTCCCAAAGTCGATCCCCAGCAAGAGGCCGCCAGCTCCACAATGTTAGGCCACAGCGTGGACGGAGATACGATATGGAAAAAAAATTGCATCTCCGTCGAGGTAAGAGATTTAAAAAGTTTCCCCCAACCCCACCCCCCACATAAAACAAATCTAAAGAACACTAAAACGTACATTTAACACATACTAAAAAACAACAAAGGAAGAAAAGGACAAGACAGACTGTTGGCAAGGCAGCCGTTGCAGCACCACCCGGTTCCAAACTTCATCCAACTTTGGATGAAAATATCCTTCCTTATCTTCCTTCCAAACCTGTCGTTCCGTACGTTAATCCTGTGGCCTGTGGTATTGGAAATGAGTAGACAACTCTGCTATTGAGAAATGTTGATACGTTCTACCCTATCCATGCACCTCATCATTTCTTTATGCTTCCATTATGTTCACATAATGTGGAGAGCATGAGATTGCCCAGCTTGGTGGCAACAACACACAGTAGGATTGCTTTCTGAACATCCATGCTAGGAAGGTAAGGCTCTGATGACCAAGTGGGCAGACCAGTGATGAGATACAGTGCTGGCTGCAGCATCCACACTCAAGTCAAGGGTGGTTCATTGGCATATTTATCGGGAATGGAACAATTAAATTCTTACGAGCTGCAGCTTCACAGGCACATAAATGCAATACCACACAAATAAGTATACAATAATCAATAATACAATAAATTAATAATCAGTAATGCCAGGTAACCAGTCCATAATAGTGCAAACCATGCAACCAAAAACAAGGTCCACAGTAGATCATGGTGTTGAGATGGTGGTTAGCGCTGTGCAGTTCAAGACCCTGATGGTTGCTTGGAAGAGCTGTTCTTGATCCTGGAGATCATGGATTTGAGTACAGAAGCAAGGATATCCAATACAATTGTAGCTGGGACCATTGCTGTTTCTCATCTATTTCAATGATTTGGATGAGAAGGTACAAAGCATGCTTACCAAGTTTATAGATGACACTAAAGTGGGTGGTATTGTAGATAGCGAAGACGGTTGTCGTAAATTGCAGCAGGATCTTGATCAGTTGGCCAGGTGGGTGGAGGAATGGTTGACGGAGTTTAATACAGAGAAGAGTGAGGTGTTGCATTTTACGATGTCTAACATGGGCAGGACCTACACAGTGAATGACAGGTCTCTGGGGAGTGTTGTAGAGCAAGGGGATCTAGGAGTGCAGGTACATAGTTCCTTGAAATTTGGTGACACAAGTAGACAAGGTAGTCAGGAATACTTTCCACACGTTGCCCTCCATCAGTCAGAGTATTCAGTACAGAGGTTGGGAGGTCATGTTACAGTTGTAGATGGCATTGGTGAGGAATTGTGAGGATGTTGCCAGGACTCGAAGACCTGAGCTATATATAGGGCGAGGTTGAGCAGGCTGGGACTCTGTTCCATGGAGCACAGGAGGATGAGGGGAGATCTTATAGAGGTGTACAAAATCATGAGAGGAATAGATCGGGTAGATGCACAGTCTCTTGCCCAGAGTAGGGGAATCAAGGACCAGAGGACATAGGTTCAAGGTGAAGGGGAAAAGATTTAATAGGAATCCGAGGGGTAACGTTTTCACACAAAGGGTGGTGAGTGTATGGAACAAGCTGCCAGAGGAGGTAGTTGAGGCTGGGACTATCCCATTGTTTAAGAAGCAGATGGACAGGTACATGGATAGGACAGGTTTGGAGGAATATGGACCAAGCGCGGGCATGTGGGACTAGTGTAGCTGGGACATTGTTGGCCGGTGGGGGCAAGTTGGGCTGAAGGGCCCGTTTCCACATTGTATCACTCTATGACACTCTATCTACATAGGGTAAATGCATAGTCTTTTACCCAGAATAGGGGAATCAAGAACCAGATGACCTCATAGAAACCAAAAGCATTTCCAGCATGAAGGACTAGGTGCAGGAAGAATGTTATCCATGGCCATGGAATCCAGGATCAGGGTCACAGCCCAAGTACTACGGACACTTCTTGGGAATAGATCTCTTCACTCAGAGAATGGCGAGGCAGTGGCCTTCTCTACCACAGCACAAGGTGAAGACTAATCGTTACTTCTTGTTACCAGGGGTAACACTGTCAAGGGGTCTGGGTAGAAAGCAGGAAACCAGTTCTTGAAGGGCTGACCAGTCTGCCTCTGGTGTTTTCTGTGTTTCTGTATTTAATAGATTGTGGTGAAGTAGACTGAGGTGATGGAGGGGTGAGGGTCGATAGTTCACAGTTTGGAGATTTTGTAGTGTAGCTCAGTGCTCTCAGTCTCAATATCTATATAGTTATTTCTATTGAATTGCTTTCACCAACCACCAGCTTCTATCAGCAGTGTTGCACAACGTTTATGGGTGTAATGGCTGTTGATTAAAAAAGGCTAAGATGTGCCTTTCTACGACATGTGTTTCGCTGCTGTGTAGGGTTGCCAACTTCCTCACTCCCAAATAAGGGGCAAGGTGACGTCACCGCCCCGCGCCCCACGTGACCTCACCCAGCCAGCGGCTCACGTGCTCCCGCTCCACCAATGGCGGCCGCCCGGGCCGGGAGGTGGGTTGCTACCGTACGGGTTAAACCAATTTAGCCCAAAATACGGGATGTCCCGGCTAATACGGGACAGTTGGCGACCCTGGTGCTGTGGAACATTTGTCCGCCATTTTGAAGCTCAAGTTAACAGTAACTCAAATGGCAGCGCTGGCACGTACAGGCCTAACATGTGTATGTAATTTAATAACTTGTCAAGAGACACATTAAGATTCCACTTCTGGATGTTTTAGCATCCTTTATTTCAAAGCTTGTAATAATTGATCATTGTTGCTGTGTTAACCAGTGGTAATGAGACAGGCTGCATCCCTACACGGTTACTGCGTAGTAATGGGGCAGCTCAGCACAGCAGGGACGGCCAGGCTGAGTGGACAGGGAGGATACAGGCAGGGACTACAGGTAGACTGGGTCTACAGGCAGGGTACAGGTAGACTGAGTCTACAGGCAGGGTACAGGCAGGGACTACAGGTAGATTGTCTCTACAGGCAGGGTACAGGCAGGGACTACAGGCAGGGTACAGGCAGGGACTACAGGTAGATTGTCTCTACAGGCAGGGTACAGGTAGACTGAGTCTACAGGCAGGGTACAGGCAGGGTACAGGCAGGGACTACAGGCAGGGACTACAGGTAGACTGGGTCTACAGGCAGGGTACAGGTAGACTGAGTCTACAGGCAGGGTACAGGCAGGGACTACAGGTAGACTGGGTCTACAGGCAGGGTACAGGTAGACTGAGTCTACAGGCAGGGTACAGGCAGGGACTACAGGTAGACTGGGTCTACAGGCAGGGTACAGGTAGACTGAGTCTACAGGCAGGGTACAGGCAGGGTACAGGCAGGGACTACAGGCAGGGTACAGGCAGGGACTACAGGTAGACTGAGTCTACAGGCAGGGTACAGGCAGGGACTACAGGTAGATTGGGTCTACAGGCAGGGACTACAGGTAGACTGAGTCTACAGGCAGGGTACAGGCAGGGACTACAGGCAGGGTACAGGCAGGGGCTACAGGCAGGGACTACAGGTAGACTGAGTCTACAGGCAGGGACTACAGGTAGTCTATGGCTACAGGCAGGGTACAGGCAGGGGCTACAGGCAGGGACTACAGGTAGATTGTCTCTACAGGCAGGGACTACAGGTAGTCTATGGCTACAGGCAGGGTATAGGCAGGGGCTACAGGTAGACTGGCTCTACAGGCAGGGTACAGGTAGGGGCTACACATTGACTGTGTCTACAGGCAGGGACTACAGGTAGATTGTCTCTACAGGTAGGGGCTGCACGTTGACTGGGTCTACAGGCAGGGGCTACAGGTAGACTGGATGTACAGGCAGGGACGTCCAGGCTGGGTCTACAGGGAGGGTAGTTACTGTCCACTCTGACTGTGAGTGGACAGAGTGATGGAGGAATAGTGATGGAGTGATGGTCAGGATGGAGATGTGGGGGGAGTGATCATAAGGTCATGTGATAGGAGTAGAATTAGGCCATTCAGTCACGGCTGATCTATCTCCCCCTCCTAACCCCATTCTCCTGTCTTCTCCCCATAACCTCTGACACCCGTACGAATCAAGAATCTATCTATCTCTGCCTTAAAAATATCCACTGCCTGCTGTGGAAAAGAATTCCACAGATTCACCACCCCCTGACTAAAGAAATTCCTCCTTGTCTCCTTCCGAAAAGAACATCCTTTATTCTGAGGCTGTGCCCTCTGGTCCTAGACTCTCCCACCAGTGGAAACATCCTCTACACATCCACTCTATCCAGGCCGCTCACTATTCTGTGTGTTTCAATGAGGTCCCCCCTCATCCTTCTAAACCCCAGTGAGTACAGGCCCAGTGCCCACAAACGCTCATCATAGGTTAACCCACTCATTCCTGGGATCGTTCTTGTAAACCTCCTCTGGACCCTCTCCAGACCCAGCACATCTTTCCTCAGATACGGGGCCCAAAACTGCTCACAATGCTCCAAATGCGGCCTGACAAGCGCCTTGTACAGCCCCAGTATCACACACACCCCTGTGACCAGCACCTTGTACAGCCCCAGTATCACACACACCCCTGTGACCAGCGCCTTGTACAGCCCCAGCATCACACACACCCCTGTGACCAGCGCCTTGTACAGCCCCAGCATCACACACACCCCTGTGACCAGCACCTTGTACAGCCCCAGCATCACACACACCCCTGTGACCAGCACCTTGTACAGCCCCAGCATCACACACACACCTGTGACCAGCGCCTTGTACAGCCCCAGCATCACACACACCCCTGTGACCAGCACCTTGTACAGCCTCACACACACACACACCCCTGTGACCAGCGCCTTGTACAGCCCCAGCATCACACACACCCCTGTGACCAGCGCCTTGTACAGCCCCAGCATCACACACACACACCTGTGACCAGCGTCTTGTACAGCCCCAGCATCACACACACCCCTGTTTTTGTATACAAGCCCTCTTGAAATAAATGCTAGCATTGAGTTTGTTTTCTTTACTACCGATTCGACTTGCAGATTAACTTTTTGGGAATCCTGCACCAGCTCCCAAGTCCCTTTGCACCTCCAATTTCTGGATTCTCTCCCCATTTCGAAAATAGTCTATGCCTTTATTCCTATGACCAAAATGCATGACTCCACACTTTGCTCCACTATATTCCATCTGCCACTTCTCTGCCCACTCTCCCAATCTGTCCAAGTCCTTCTGCAGAGTCCCTGCTTTCTCTGCACTACCTGTCCTTCCATCTATTTTCGTATCATCCACAAACTTGGCCACAAAGCCTTCAACCCCCTCATCCAAATCATTAATGTACAACGTGAAGAGCAGCGGCCCCAGCACCGAGCCCTGTGGAAGCTCACAGTGACATGGTGGGAGGAGTGATGGGGAAGGAGGTGATGAGGGTGGAGCAATGATGGAGTGACGGTGGGGAGGAGATGTGGGTGGAGTGATGGGGAAGGAGATGTGGGTGGAGTGATGGGGAAGGAGGTGATGTGGGTGGAGTGATGGGGTTGGAGATGTAGGTGGAGTGATGGCATGGGTGGAGTGATGGGGAAGGAGGTGATGTGGGTGGAGTGATGGGGTTGGAGATGTAGGTGGAGTGATGGCATGGGTGGAGTGATGGGCAAGGAGATGTAGGTGGAGTGATGGCATGGGTGGAGTGATGGGGAAGGAGGTGATGAGGCTGGAGGTGCCAGGGAATGGCAAGGGCTGCATCAGTTTCTGGCATCTAACTTCTGAGGACTGACCTGCTGGCTCCAAGTGTTTGGCACAAGCACTGCTTTGATACCTCACTGACGTCAGTCTCAGTCCACTTACTCTCTGGCCTCCCTCGTGCCCAGTCTGGCAATGGTTGAATTTTTAAATTCTCATCCTTATTTTCTGATCTCTCCACGACCTTGTCCTTGTCTGTCTCTGCTTTCTCCCATCGTTCAGTGGTGTGCGATACATGGGTTTATCAATTGGGCGGCACGGTGGCGCAGTGGTAGAGTTGCTGCCCTACAGCGCTTGCAGCGCCAGTGAGCCAAGTTCGATCCTGACTACGGGTGCTGTCAGTACGGAGTTTGTACGTTCTCCCCGTGACCTGCGTGGGTTTTCTCCGGAATCTTCGGTTTCCTCCCACACTCCAAAGACGTACAGGTTTGTAGGTTAATTGGCTAGATATAAATGTAAATTGTTCCTAGTGTGTGTAGGGCAGTGTTAATGTACGGGGATCGCTGGGCGTTGTGGACTCGGTGGGCCGAAAGGCCTGCTTCCGTGCTGTATCTCTAAACTAAACTAAACTAAAGTAAATCCCAGCCACTTTATCACTGCAAATGCAGACGGTTCATTCAGCCAGCTGGCCGGTAAGCTTGGAGACCCCTGCCTCTCTACCTCTCTTTACACATTTCAGGCATCTCTTTAAACCTACCAGGGTTGAATCACGCGATGCCATAACTACAAACATTCAGTAAAAACACCTGCAGCTCAGCAGTGTCCAATTGTGTGCTTCTGTGCACAAAGCCATTTTATTCTCTATCGTCATCCGACCACGAGAGTTGATGAGCATTCCATCACAACATCCTTTATAGAAATAAAAACAAGAAATACTGAAACACTCAGCAGGCCCGGCATTATCTGCCGTGATGGAGGCAGAGTTAGTGCTTTAGATGAATGACCATTCATCAGCTTGGTTCCAAAGCCTGGTGTGGCTGAGACTTTCTGTCAGCTTCTGTTTTACGTTCAGATTTCCAGCAGCTGTTTTGTTGTCCTTCAGTGGCTAGAACTGATGGCTGCATGAATCGTGCGCACTGTCCTGGTCAGCCAGCTACAGAAGGATGTCATTTAGTTGGAAAGCGTGCAGAAGTGATTTCCAGGATGTCACCTGGGCTTGTGGGCTGGAGTTATAGGGAGAAGTTGGATTGGCTTGGACTGTAGGAGGCTGAGGGGTGACCTTATGTGGGAGGCTGAGGGGTACAAGATCATGAGGGAGGGGCATGGTTAAAGTGAACGCTCACAGTCTTTTTAAAACTAGAGGGCACAGGCTTAAGATGTCAGGGGAGAGATTTAAGAGGGTAGTCCGTAACTGAATTAAACAGATAAAGAGATACAGCATTACAACAGGCCCTTTGGTTCATGAGGTCCACACTGACCCTCATCCACACATTGACACTAATCTAATCTGACTTTATTCTCTCTATATTGTCATTAATTTCCTCCAGATTCTATCACTCACATACACACAAGGGGCAACATGCAGTTGACAATTAACCTACAAACCCACATATCTGTGGGGTGAAACCAGAATACCTGGAGGAAACCCACGCAGTCACTGGGAGAACGTGCAAACTCCACACATACAGCACTCGAGGTCAGGTTTGAACTTGGACCTGTGGCGCTGTGTGGCAGCAGCTCTACCCACTATGACTGTGTGCCACCACAATGAGCTGCGAGAGGAAGTATAGAAGTGGATTTTATTTATTCGTGTCATCACACAACTGTTTGCCAATAGTGAGCAAATGTTAGTGCCACGTGGTTGGCCTCTGCAAGATCCTTTACAGTGCGTGTGTCATGCAGTATGTCACAGCTCAGGAGATGTCCCATAGTCTGCAGGCCCCATCCACACTCACAGAGTGGAAAGTGGATATAATGACCACTTTCAAAAGACATTTAGACAGATATGTGGATAGGAAGGGTATGGAAGGATGTGGGCCAAACAGAAGCAAATGAGAGGATTCCAGGATGCCAACTTGGTCGGCGTGGACAATTGGGGCCAAACGGCCTGTTTCTGTGCTGTATTGTTTCTTGGATCTGACACAGATGCACCCAACTCTGCAATGTGACACAATTAGTGAAACACCCTCTCATATGATGGCCTTGGAGGCGTTTATGTTATATACGTTATGGCAGCTGCAGGTAAAAGCCATTGGGGGCAGATGTGTCCCCATCATTGGTGCCTACACAAGGGGAACAGAATCACGGAGAGCCATCTCTTGCCCAGTGCCTCTTCCTGAACTCTGCCATGGCTTCCTGTTCCCAGCCTGGATGCAGGCAAGTAGTTTGCAGGTGACATTTTGAGCTTATATTAAAAACATACTTACTACTCATAGCTCATCTAAGGTAACTCCATGACTTGCATCCATTCAACAAACTGCTCCCCATCCCTGCTACAAGAACAGCTAGCGTCTGTAATTATTATCACAACGCACCTGTTGAGGCGAGACAGAAAACGCTTTCACCAGAAGTGTTTCTTAAATACGTGTTTTCATCCGGCTCTTGAACTTGCAGATACAGTTTCTGTTTACCCCCTGCTCTCTGTAACATTATGCCATTGTAATGATCCGTTTAACAATATTCAGAGCATTGTCGACACATCTACTGAGTGTGGATACACACATGTACAGAGTGTGGATACACACATGTACAGAGTGGATACACACATGTACTGAGTGTGGATACACACTGATGGATATTGAGTGGATACACACATGTACTGAGTGTGGATACACACATGTACAGAATGTGGATACACACATGTACAGAGTGGATACACACATGTACTGAGTGTGGATACACACATGTACTGAGTGTGGATACACACATGTACTGAGTGTGGATACACGCATGTACTGAGTGTGGATGCACACATCTACTGAGTGGATACACACATGTACTGAGTGTGGAGAGACACTAATGAAAGCCGCACTCAATCCAAGCTGAATTCCCTCATTCCCTGCCCTTCCTCACCTGGCCTTTGGGAAGGAACACTGGCTCATTGGACCCTGATCAGCTTGGCACGGCTTTCAGGCGGGTTAAAGAAAGCATGGGATCACACTGGGATGTAAACACTGGCCCATCACGTCAAAGTGCCACGTCGCTGGGCGGGACTGTCGTACGTTGAAAGAATGGAGCGACTGGGCTTGTATACTCTGGAATTTAGAAGGATGAGAGGGGATCTTATTGAAACATATAAGATTATTAAGGGATTGGACAGGCTAGAGGCAGGAAACATGTTCCTGATGTTGGGGGAGTCCAGAACCAGGGGCCACAGTGTAAGAATAATGGGTAGGCCATTTAGAACGGAGATGAGGAAAAACCTTTCCACTCAGAGAGTTGTGAATCTGTGAAATTCTCTGTCTCAGAAGGCAGTGGAGGCCAGTTCTCTGGATGCTTTCAAGAGAGAGTTATATAGAGCTCTTAATGATAGCAGAGTCAGGGGGTATGGGGGGAAGGCAGGAACGGGGTACTGATTGTGGATGATCAGCCATGATCACAGTGAATGGCGGTGCTGGCTCGGGCCGAATGGCCTCCTCCTGCACCTGTTGTCTATTATCATATCATATCATATCATATATATACAGCCGGAAACAGGCCTTTTCGGCCCTCCAAGTCCGTGCCGCCCAGTGATCCCCGTACATTAACACTATCCTACACCCACTAGGGACAATTTGTACATTTACCCAGCCAATTAACCTACATACCTGTACGTCTTTGGAGTGTGGGAGGAAACCGAAGATCTCGGAGAAAACCCACGCAGGTCACGGGGAGAACGTACAAACTCCTTACAGTGCAGCACCCGTAGTCAGGATCGAACCTGAGTCTCCGGCGCTGCATTCGCTGTAAAGCAGCAACTCTACCGCTGCGCCACCGTGCCGTCCTATTGACCCACATCCCAGTTAATCTGTCACTGTGAGTGACAGCCAACCAACACATCGCCTAAATATTAAATACCAGGTCTCCAACAGTCAAAGTAAATCAGATGATCAACCTTTCAAAAGCAATAACACTGTAATTTCCTGAATCTAACACCATTTAATATAGAAACAAGGGGTTGCAGATGCTGGTTAATACACAAGACACAAAGACCTGGAGTAACTCAGCATATCTTTAAAAGGATGAAAACCTTTGACAGAATAAAACCAAGGTCTATTCAGAATCAAGAAGGGGTCTAAAGAAAGGACCTTGACCCAAAACGTCACCTATCCATGTTCTCCACAGATGCTGCCTGACCCGCTGAGTTACTCCAGCACTCTGTGAAACGTCACCTATCCATGTTCTCCACAGATGCTGCCTGACCCGCTGAGTTACTCCAGCACTCTGTGAAACGTCACCTATCCATGTTCTCCACAGATGCTGCCTGACCCGCTGAGTTACTCCAGCACTCTGTGAAACGTCACCTATCCATGTTCTCCACAGATGCTGCCTGACCCGCTGAGTTACTCCAGCACTCTGTGAAACGTCACCTATCCATGTTCTCCACAGATGCTGCCTGACCCGCTGAGTTACTCCAGCACTCTGTGTCCCTTTAATATATGGTGCATTATGTTACATCGTGTTTAAATTGGTTTCTCCCTTTGAAACGGAATTAATGTTAGCAGGAGTTTCCTGAAGCCAATTAGGAATTAATTGCCGTTACATATAATTTGCAACACAAAAGCAGATCATTTAGACTAAACAGCGTTTCTCAAATGCAAACTGCTGGAGGAGCTCAGCTCAGCTCAGCTCAGCAGGTCAGGCAGCCTCTGTGGAGGGAAGTGAATACATGGTATTTTGGATCTTGGATGATCAGATTCCAGCATCTGCAGTACCTAGGCTATGTGTTCCATGTAAACCTCTGTTTTTTTAGGGTGTATTCTGTCAAAAGTGTTCATCTTTGTAAAGCTATCCACTGCCATTGCTCAGCCTTTTCATTTCTGTGCCTGAAATAGACTTGTATTTGGCAAGGACTACCGGTCGGAGCCCTGGAGCTGCCTGCCCGGCTCCTCCATTATTCAGCAAGATGGTGAGCCAGCTCCACACTCCTGGCCCTCCACTCAAGCCTGAACACTTGGTTATCCAAGTATGTCAATCTCCGACTTAAAGTCAGCAAATGATTCAACAATATATTCCACCCAGCACATTGCACGTGTATCTTCCTGGCACCACCCAGACTGCTCTCGTTCTTGGACACTGACAGATCACTGACCCAAAGTGTCTGGGCCTGACAATTTGTCTCCTTTCGCTTTGACCAATCTTTCAAATGCTTCTTTACTTATTTTACTCGAACTGCTGCCAGGTTTTACCGGCGTGATCTATTCTATTTAATAGATTTGATTAGTTAATTGTCATATCCACCAGGGTGCAATCACGTTTCTCGTTCACATGAAGCTCATGGGGCCTGTGATGAATCTTCCTGTTCGTTTCCCTATAGCTGGGTTGGAATCAGGCCTGTGCTCATCACACTTACTCTATGTCCTTATCTCTCACCAACAATGGAGCTGATCACACCGCGTCAGGTGGTCCAAATCCCCTGCAACAATTGCTCACTTGCAATCTACGCACTTTTCCACTTTGTTTCCAATTTTTTTTCTCAATGACCTTCCAGTTTATATATTTTTATTCCTTCACAATGTGAATTGTGTTTTTTGTCTGACTGACTACTGCGTTGCTAGACCAGAAACCCTCACCACGTAATGACTGCAGCTTTCTCTATAGAGAACTGGTTGGCAGACAGGAAGCAAAGAGTAGGAATTAACGGGTCCTTTTCAGAATGACAGGCAGTGACTAGTGGGGTGCCACAAGACTTGGTGCTGGGACCCCAGCTATTTACAATATATATTAATGATTTGGACGAGGGAATTAAATGTGATATCTCCAAGTTTGCAGATGACACAAAGCTGGGTGGCAGTGTGAGCTGTGAGGAGGATGCTATGAGGTTGCAGGGTGACTTGGACAGGTTGGGTGAGTGGGCAGATGCATGGCAGATGCAACACTCCCACCTGCACCCTCCGCTCTGCTGCTGCCAACCTCCTGTCCCCCCCCATCCGGACCAAACTCAGATCCTGGGGGGACAGGGCTTTCTCCATCGCTGCTCCCACCCTATGGAACTCACTACCCCAAACCGTCAGAGACTCCTCCTCACTCACCACATTCAAAACATCACTGAAGTCTCACCTGTTCAGCACTGCCTTCAACCACTGACCGTCACCTCACCTTCTGTCTCCTTTTTCTGTTCGTTTACTTATTTATCTATTTATTTTCTTCTCTATGTTCTAGTAATCCCTGTAAAGCGTCTTTGAGTGTTTGAAAACCGCTATATAAATGTAATGCATTATTATTATTATTATTATATAATGTGGATAAATGTGAGGTTATCCACTTTGGTGGCAAGAACAAGATTATTATCTGAATGGTGTCAGATTAGGAAAAGGGGAGGTGCAACGAGACCTAGGTGTGCTTGTACATCAGTCACTGAAAGTAAACATGCAGGTACAGCAGGCAGTGAAGAATGCCAATGGCATGTTGGCCTTCATTGCGAGAGTTTAGTTTAGGAGCAAGGAGGTCCTACTGCAGTTGTACAGGGCCCTGGTGAGACCGCACCTGGAGTATTGTGTGCAATTATGGTCTCCTAATTTGAGGAAGGATATTATTGCTATTAAGGGAGTGCGGCGTAAGTTCACCAGGTTAATTCCTGGGATGGCGGGACTGACATATGATGAAAGAATGGGTCGACTGGGCTTGTATTCACTGGAATTTAGTAGATGATCAGCCATGATCATATTGAACGTCGCGGCTCGAAGGGCTAAATGGCCTTGTCCTGCACCTAATGTTCTATGTTTCTACAGGCAGCCCCCGTGCTACAGCAGGGTTGCATTTGAGAAAACGGTTGCCAATTTTCCAGACGCCAAACCACCGCATCTACACAGACCGCAGAACACAACAATCGTGTTTATTTATTTACTCTTATTTGTGGGGAGGGTGGGGGTGGAGTGGGGAGGGCAGGATGGGGCTGGGGAGGGGGAGGGTGGGGAGGGGTGGAGGGGGGAGGGGAGGGTGGGGCTGTGGAGGGGGAGGGTGGGGAGGGGTGGATGGGAGGGGTGGAGGGGGAGGGAAGGGGTGGGGAGGGTGGGGAGGGCAGGGTGGGGCTGGGGAGGGGGAGGGTGTGGAGGGGTGGAGGGGGGGAGGGGAGGGTGGGGGTGGAGTGAGGAGGGCAGGCTGGGGAGGGGGAGGGGTGGGGAGGAGGGGAGGGGTGGGGAGGGTGGAGGGGAGAGGGGAGGGGGAGGGGTGGGGAGGGGTGGGGAGGGTGGGGGTGGAGTGGGGAGGGGTGGATGGGGCTAGGGGTGGGGAGGGTGGAGGGGAGGGGTGGGGAGGGGAGGCTGGGGAGGGGGTGGGGTGGGTGGGGGAGGGGTGCTGAGGGGAGGGGAGAGGTTAGGTGGGGGTGGGGTGTGGAGGGTGGGTGGGGAGCAGAATATTGGGGTAATGGAGATAGCACCGCTGAGTTACTCCAGCGTTTTGTATCTGACCAATATGGCAAGTCATCTCTTATACACTCCATCACTTTGTCTTCTACTATTATTACTAATTTATCTAATAATTTGTAGATACAACTTTGTTCAATAATTGTTGAATTATCTGTAATATATCCCTCTAATTTCAAATCTTTTTTTAATGTTTCCTGTTTGCTGTTTTTTGGCTCCACCCAAACTTATTCTGTGTCTTGATTTTCTGAACTGAAATCCTTAATCACAGAAAAGACTCGATGAAATGAGTATTTTCATGAACATTATGAAATATTTAATTCCCAACCTTTACAGGTTTGACTCATTAATGACTATTACATTTTACCCATATTTCTCTAGATGTCATTAATACCTCGTTACAAAATGCTGCACGCATTGGTAACGAGCTGTGGGTTTTACATTGGATGGGGCTCTGACTTGAAGTGGACTTTGCCCCTTCGCCACAGTCTCTGGTGTCCATGAGCATCCTGCTGCCTCCATCGCACCCTTGCTACATAACCTTCTCAGTGTATGTCTGCGCACCAGATTCCAGCCCTCAGACTGTTAATCTTGAAGCTTTACTGCAGCCTCTTTGTTTGATTGCCTGGGATACTGATGGCATCTTGATTCGTGAAGTCTGTTTCAACAGTGGGGCTCCTCTCTTCCCCAGTTCTGCTGCCAATGCCCCATGAGTTAAACCCCATTTCTGTGCTGTAACAGCCATCCTGTGGGTATTATCTTTCACATGAAGGGCACAGGATAGATTAAACCATGGGTTTTTTAATGTCATTATAACATAAATAAAACAAGTGAAGAACAGGGCGCCTCGTTCAATCAATCCTTGAAACTTGAAACTTGTTCTAACTTTTAAAAGGATTGCTTCAATGTGAAAGTGAAGGAAGTGCAGACTGTGAAACCCATTGGTGTTATGCTGCAATGTTTTATACGGGAAAATTAACTTTACAATGCCTGCAGCAACAGATCAATTCTAGATTTTGCCAGTTATTGATCCGGAATAGTAATTCAAAGCAGCAAATTCTTTTCATTCTGATATAGACTTGTAGGGATTGATCAAGTGTCAGCAATCCATCCCTGGTAGATTTGCTGACTGCACTTCCTCAAGCACCTTCTTGCAGCATCCACATGTTTCACATGTAATTAATTCACCAACGTGTTGGTCAAAGAAGCATGCAATCTCTTTGTTACATTACATCTCCACTCTGTTATTGTAAGCAATGATACTCAATTGCCTTTATCATTGTTAATATTAAATTTCGCTCAAAATCAATCTGACCCACTGACTATTCCCATCATTTTCTCAAGGGTCTTCGGATCGCCAACATCTGTTTTTAAAATTTTTCACTTCTACTTGCAATAGAAATCTGATCAACTTGCATTAGTCTACATCGTTAGAATTTACGTGTTGATTTTTCTTCTCACTTTCACTATTTGAGTCAACTTTAGCCAATGTCCATACGTTGCCAAGAAGGAGAGGACAAATGGCCCACCTGCTTCCTCTAATGAAAGGCAGAGACATCTGTTGCAACAACCTTCTCTTCAGGTAGAGCATATCTGAAGAAGGGTCTCGATCCAAAACGTCACCCCTCTCTCCAGAGATGCTGCCTATCCCGCTGAGTTACTCCAGCATTCTGTGAAACGTCACCTATCCATGTTCTCCACAGATGCTGCCTGACCCGCTGAGTTACTCCAGCACTCTGTCACCCATTTCTTCTCTCCAGAGATGCTGCCTGAGATGCTGAGTTACTCCAGCACTCTGTGAAACGTCACCTATCCATGTTCTCCACAGATGCTGCCTGACCCGCTGAGTTACTCCAGCACTCTGTGAAACGTCACCTATCCATGTTCTCCACAGATGCTGCCTGACCCGCTGAGTTACTCCAGCACTCTGTCACCCATTTCTTCTCTCCACAGATGCTGCCTGACCCGCTGAGATACTCCAGCTTGTGTCCGTCTTCGGTTTAAACCAGCATCTGCTGTTGCTTCCTGCACAGTGCAGATAACCAGTTTGATGTTTTGTTTCACTCTGTCATGAAGGGTCCTTGTGTGTAGTGTCTGACAGACTGAGGAGCAAGTACTGAGCTTTGCAGTCTAATACCCTCGTGATTTAAACATGAGAGCATTGTTGTAACTTCAGAGATGGATTTAGAAAGCATTTAGTTACATGGAACCTGATAGAATTGTTGCTTTATTTCTCATCAAGATTTGTGAACAGATTCAATTTGATATTTTTTGAGAAGCGTGTTATTGTACGCCTAAATGTGCAGGCTAGCCTGACCTAAATGTGCAGGCTAGCCACATGATCAGGGCAGAGGCTGGCAGCCTCACGCTTTCCTCACTGTTGAATGGGAGCGTTGGGATTTCTCTCGTTTTGTACACCAGAGACAGTGCTGTCGGCTTAAATCTTTCTGGTGCTGGATGAGGCTCTGAGACTGGGCAGTGAGTACTTGACATGGAAGGGTCATTTCCACAGCCACCACTTTGTATTAATTTGCTTTGAATTCTTTCTGCAAATTGACATGCTTATCGAGTCAGAGTCGTGCAGCGTGGAAACAAGACCTTCAGCCCAATTCATCCATGCCCGTCTGAGCTCGTCCCATTTGCCTGTGCCTGTGTCAGTATCCCTCTAAACATTTGCTATTCCTGTACCACGAGGTTATTGTACCTGCCACAACTACTTGCTCTGACCCCTCTTCCACATACTCACCAGCCTCTGTGTGAGACAGTTGTCCCTGGCCTGGGAAGAGAGACAGTGGCATTCTCAACAGTTGGCATTGTTGCCCCTGGAGATTTTATACGCCTCTGTAAGGTCACCCTACAGCCTTCAGACTCCAGGGAAAGCAGCAACAGCAGCAGCAGATGACTCTAACTCTATAACTCAAGCCTGCCAGTCCAGGCAATATCCTTGTCAGTTTTCTGCTCAGTTTCCAGTTTAATGACTTCCATTTCTATCATTGGGAGACCAGAACTAAACACAATACTCCAAGCATGGTTTCACAACGTCTTGTATAACCGTAACTCAACACCCCAGGCTTTGTACTCAATCCCCTATCTGAAGACAAGCATGCCATTAACCACTTAATAAGACACTGAAGAAGAGTCTTGACCCGAAGAATCACCCATTCCTTCTCTCCAGAGATTCTGCCTGTCCGGCTGAGTTATTCCAGCATTTTGTGAAACGTCACCTATCCACGTTCTCCACAGATGCTGCCTGACCCGCTGAGTTACTCCAGCACTCTGTGAAACGTCACCCATTCCTTCTCTCCAGAGATGCTGCTGAGTTACTCCAGCATTTTGTGTCTACATGCCATAAACCACTTTGTCTAACTGTTTTGCCACTTTTGGGTAACTATGTGCTTGTATCGAAAATGGACACAAAATGCTGGAGTAACTCAGTGGGACAGGCAGCATCTCTGGATAGAAGGAATGGTAGACGTTTCGGGTCGAGGCTCTTCCTCAGATTGAATGGGGGTGAGGGAGATACAGAGATAAGGAAATGCAAAGTGTGAAAACGAGACAAAGGGATTGAAAATCAAGGAAAGTGTAGAATAGTTCATTGTTAGCTAGGATAAAGTGACAACAGAGATAAAATGTAAACAAGGACCGTCAGACTAGTTGGAGAACTGGGAAGGGAGGGAAGGATGGAGAGAGAGAGAGGGAAGGCAAAAGGTAGAGAAATCAATGTTCATACCACTGGAGTGTAAGTTGCCCATGTGAAATATGAGGTGTTGTTCCTGCACAGTGTCTGTATCACTGGTTCTGTTCTACAACACCCCCCAGTGCCCCGTCATTCACTGTCAGTTCCACCGTGGTTTAACTTCCCAAAATACAACGCTGCATTGTCCAATTTGAATTCCATCTGCCATCCCTTTGCCCCGTCGATGTAATCCTGTCGTATCCTTCATTGCCTAACGCTACCAATGTTGGTATCACCTGCAAGCTTGCTATTTATGTCAGCTACATCAAAATTATTAATATATGACAAACCACAAGCACATACTGATCACGGGTCTTCTATCTGAAAACCAATCCTCCACTACCACCTCGGACTCCTCCCACCGAGCCAAGTTTACATCCAATTAGCTAGGTCACTGTGGGTCCCATGTGATGTAACCTACTGCACCAGCCTCCCATGTGGGACCTTGTCGAAGGCCCTGCTAAAATCCACATCAATAGTCCATTCCCAGAAATACTAGGGGACCGAGGATCTAGTGGGAGGGAGGAACTGAAGGGAATCCACATTAGTCAGAAAATGGTGTTAGGTAAACTGTTGGAACTGAAGGCAGATAAATCCCCAGGGCCTGATGGTCTGCATCCCAGAGTATTCAAGGAGGTGGCCCTAGAAATCATGGATGCATTGGTGATCATTTTCCAATGTTCTCTCGACTCTGGCTACCCTCCAGTCAATAGACAATTTGATTTTTCAAATTGATCAGTCCACAGGGACCGATCCAATGTAACTCCACTTTTTAAGAAAGGAGGGAGAGAGAAAACGGGCAATTATAGACCAGTTAGCCTTACGTCGGTTGTGTGGAAGATGCTGGAGTCGATTATTAATGATGTAACAGCAGTGCATTTGGAAAGCAGTGACAGGATCGGTCAAAGTCAGCGTGGATTTATGAAGGGGAAATCATGTTTGACTAATCTTCTGGAATATTTTGAGGATGTAACAAGTAGAATGTATAAGGGAGAGCCAGTGGATGTGGAGTATCTGGACTTTCAAAAAGCAAAATTAGAGCACATGGCATTGGGGGTAGGGTATTGACATGGATAGAGAACTGGTTGGCAGATGGGAAGCAAAGAGTAGGAATTAACGGGTCCTTTTCAGAATGGCAGGCAGTGACAAGTGGGGTGCCGTAAGGCTCGTTGCTGGGACCCCAGTTATTTACAATATATGTTAATGATTTAGATGAGGGAATTAAATGTGACATCTCCAAGTTTGCGGATGACACAGAGCTGGGTGGCAGTGTGAGCTGTGAGGAGGATGCTAGGAGGCTGCAGCGTGACTTGGATAGGTTGGGTGAGTGGGCAGATGCATGGCAGATGCAGTATAATGTGGATAAATATGAGGTTATACTCTTTGATGGCAAGAACAGGAAGGCAGATTGTTATTTGAATTGTGTCAGATTAGGGAAAGGGGAGGTGCAACGAGACCTGGTTGTGCTTGTACATCAGCACTGAAAGTAAGCATGCAGGTACAGCAGGCAGTGAAGAAAGCTAATGGCCTTCATCGTGAGAGGATTTGAGTGTAGGAGCAAGGAGGTCCTACTGCAGTTGTACAGGGGCCTGGTGAGGCCGCACATGGAGTACTGTGTACAGTTTTGGTCTCCTAATTTGAGGAAGGACATTCTTGCTATTGAGGGAGTGCAGCGTAGGTTCACCCGGTTAGTCCCGGGATGGCGGAACTGTCATATGATGAAAGAATGGGTCGACTGAGCCTGTATTCACTTGAATTTAGAAGGATGAGAGGGGATCTTAAAGAACCATATTAAAAAAATTACTAATATATGACAAACCACAAGGGACCCACATTGGACAGGCTAGATGCAGGAAAAACTCCACCGGAATCTGTGGAATTCTCTGCCACAGAAGGCCCTGGAGGCCAATTTACTGGATGTTTTCAAGAGAGAGTTAAATTTAGCTCTTGGGGCTAACGGAATCAAGGGATATGGGGAGAAAGCAGGAACGGGGTACTGATTGTGGATGATCAGCCTCAATCACACTGGAATTTAGAAGGATGAGAGGAGATCTTATCGAAACGTATAAGATTATTAAGGGGTTGGACACGTTAGAGGCAAGAAACATGTTCCCAATGTTGGGGGAGTCCAGAACAAGGGGCCACAGTTTAAGAATAAGGGGTCGGCCATTTAGAACTGAGATGAGGAAAAACTTTTTCAGTCAGAGAGTTGTGAATCTGCGGAATTCTCTGCCTCAGAAGGCAGTGGAGGTCAATTCTCTGAATACATTCAAGAGAGAGCTAGATAGAGCTCTTAAGGATAGCGGAGTCAGGGGGTATGGGGAGAAGGCAGGAACGGGGTACTGATTGGGAATGATCAGCCATGATCACATTGAATGGTGGTGCTGGCTCGAAGGGCCGAATGGCCTCCTCCTGCATCTATTGTCTATTGTCTATTGAATGGCAGTGCTGGCTCAAAGGGCCGAAGGGCCGAATGGCCTCCTTCTGCACCTATTGTCTGATTTTCTATGCCCTCGCCAGGCCCTCAAAAAGACTTATTCAGGAGAGACAGTTTCCAACACACAAAGACACGCTGACTATCCCGAATCAGTCCTTGTCTTTCCAAGATGGATCCTGCCTCTTGGAATCTCCTCTGTTATCTTTCCCACCACTGATGTTATGTTCATCAGCCTGTGGTTCCCTAGCTTCTCCTTGCAGCCTTTTCTTGCCCCCCCCCCCCACTGGCCACCCTCTAGTTTTCCCGTACCTTGCCTATTGTAAAGGAAGGGGCAGACATCAGTTCCAGAACATCTTCCCTGCTTTCCCACAATGTACTGGGGTACACTTGTATTGGTTCATTATTATCACGTGTACCGAGCTTGTTTACACACGCCAATGTGCAAAAGGAAGACATGTGGCCCCCGAAACATCATTTAAAAAAGTGTTTAACGAGGTTTGGGGCGCGCCTCGCCTACACTGGCATGTACTTGTGCATATCTCTGTCTGCAGCCCGCAACAAAGCAGCCACCTATACACTAACCTCATCCCAGTCTACTTTCACAACTTGGCTCTAAAATGCAAACTCATCCAATTCTTTCAAAAGGAAAACTGATGAATAATTTGCAAGCTAGGACCCACCTTCATGACCCATTGTGCTGCCCAGCCCAGCCCTGGCTGGCAATGACCTGTCCCCACGTGGTCCATGCCCGCACCCTACATTGCTGCTGCAGGAGGCTGGTCGATGCATTACTGCCAGCTGTGCCGATGTCCTGACTGGGGATTTGGATAAATGACAAACAACCATAATTCTGTACCCTGTGGTGAAATACTAACTGTGGAAAATAGAAGCTGATTGTGTGGGCAGTAACAGATTGATGTGGATGGCAGATTGGCAGGAAGCAGAGAGAAGGTCAAATGGGTCTTTTTCTTGCTGGCACCAAGTAACGAGTGGTGGGACCTTAACCTATCATTTATATTAATGACGTGACTGAAGGTTGCTAAATTGCTAATGATATGTCGAAAAGCAAATCGTGAAGAGGAAATAAAGAGGTTTAAAAAGGGCATATTTACGTGAGTGAACTAGTAAATGGAGTACATTGTGGGAAAATGTGAATTTGTCTATTTTGACAGGATAAATATGTAAAAGAAACATTTATTCCAAATGGTGAGAGATTGCAGGGTTCTGTGGAGAGAGGCCTGGGTGGCAGAAGGCATTATTTGCTGCAAGTGATTCTGGAAATTTACATTTGGGAGAATTAAGTAGCAAAGAGGGAGGTTATCATATCATATCATATCATATATATACAGCCGGAAACAGGCCTTTTCGGCCCACCAAGTCCGTGCCGCCCAGCGATCCCCGTACATTAACATTATCCTACACCCACTAGGGACAATTTTTACATTTACCCAGCCAATTAACCTACATACCTGTGGGCTATTGGTGAGGCTACATCTGAAGGATCTTCTTTCATGGAAGAATGAGGAGGAAGGGGGGTGGGCAAACATTAATGGGTACATGTAAGAAAACCAGTTACCGGGAAACAGAGGCCACTCTATAGAGCTAGCATATTGATGGGCTGAATGGCCTCCTATGAAGTTTGGAATATTGGTCAATGTCTGGGATCGCCATTAATCACTCTTGCTGCGAGATTGTTCCCATCCCTCCTCTCTTTGCATTACTTTATCCTCTGGTGATCACTGCAAAGGGAGATTGATCCCACGCCTACATTGCTGCCCTGCAGAAGGAAATGCGGGCCTTCAACAGGGCTCCAACAGGAGGCAAAGTGGGAGAAATGATGTTGCCAAAGCAGCCAGTATTTATCTTGTGTTTAAACGTGACTGAATAACGCAGTTTCTATTGTCTACTGATGTCTCCCATCAGGATGAAATATGGAATGATAAACACCTTGACCCGTAATGTTAAACTTTATTTTCTAAAGATATCAGTGATTCCAGCTAATGCTCCTTCCACTCTCCAATTTATTCAGATTTCCCCGTAAACTGCAAACATCTTTCAGTAGATGATTCTCCAAACGCGCTGCGTTTTTAGACCAACTTCCCAGGGGATGCAATGTGAGAATAACTGCTTGCAGGCGTAGTGTGTGCACTTGTAGTTTGGCCCAACAACTGCTAGTTCTTGCTCAGAATGATAAAAAAAAAATTTAACCATCATCCACCTATGCATATTTTATACTCAGTAATGGATGCCAATGAGTAGTAGTCAAGGAGTTCAGATGGTTAATATAATCCATTTGATTTCCTCTCACACGGATTAAGCTGACATCTAAACCTCTTGATTAGCCGGCAGCCTCATCTCACCAGGAGGTATTTGATATTCATACTGGTGCAGCTCCTTTGAATTCTTTTTCAAGGTGCCCATTATTCGACTGCAAGCATCTGAGAAGAAATGCGCTTGTCGACTGCTGACTGGGGCATGTATTACTATCCAAACCGCAGCAACTTCTCAAGTGGAATTGTGGCAATCTTTGATCCTGCTCCAAAAGATGCTCAAGTTTTAGTTCTAAGAAAATATAGTTGACCAAAGTTGATGTTTATTGCACTCTTTCTCTTCTGCTTTTCTTGTTTCTTAGTAATTTAATACAAGTGTATTTTTTCACACACTGTATCACAAAGGGAGGTAGACATTAAACAGCTCATGCTGAGCTGAGTTATTCCTGATTTTCAATCCTCAGGTGCCCTGCGCAGGTACAAGCCTGGCAGAGGCTTGGAGAAATTGTTGCTGAAGATTGACAGGTATGTCTGAATCCACACATTTTAATTCCACTCTTCATTGTAGCACGGTGCTCATGTGAGACTTCAGTGGAAGGTTAATGACTTACTTTTTTATTGATATTCTTCGAACCGCATTCCAAATCTCAAGACATTACGAGAATCTGCAATCCTCAGCTTTAATCATGCTACTTTCTTTGTGTTCCCAGAAAAATGGGTCGAGGCAAGGTTTCCTGTAAGCAAATCATGGCGTAAGGAACTGCTCAAGACGTGTTTGTAGACTCTGGGGATCCATTTGTTAGTCCCATCCTTCTCTGCCATCACAGTGATTTTCTGCAAACACTGCAAGCTATTTTTCTTTCTCCACTCGGTAGATGTTGGGTCAGTCAATGTAGGCTGGGCCACTATTTAATAAAATAACCATACATACAGCTGCCTTTGAACATGGTCTGAGTATTTTGGTACGGTTCAACTTCAACGTGTTTATTGCTTGGGTTAATTGCAACTGAGATAATACATTGCGATGCAAAACAGCAAGGCCCATAGACATGGTACATTCACTGAACCTTTCCCCATGCAGGGGTATCTAAATCTAGATGCCAGACACTTGCAGTGAGAGGTAGGAGGGTCAGAGGGGATTTGAAGAAGAATTCCTTCATCCACAGGATGGGAATCTGGAATTCACTGCATGACTTAATGGTGGAAACACGGACTCTCATGAAGTAAGTGTGCAGGCAGTGAAGAAAGCCAATGGTATGTTGGCCTTCATAACGAGAGGAGTAGAGTATAGGAGCAAAGAGGTCCTTCTGTAGTTGTACAGGGCCCTAGTGAGACCGCACCTGGAGTATTGTGTGCAGTTTTGGTCTCCAAATTTGAGGAAGGACATTCTTGCTATTGAGGGCGTGCAGTGTAGGTTCACGAGGCTAATTCCCGGGATGGCGGGACTGTCGTATGTTGAAAGAATGGAGCGACTGGGCTTGTAAACGCTGGAATTTAGAAGGATGAGAGGGAATCTTATTGAAACATATAAGATTATTAAGGGGTTGGACACGCTAGAGACAGGAAACTTGCTCCCAATGTTGGGGGAGTCCAGAACCAGGGACCACAGTTTAAGAATATGGGGTAGGCCATTTAGAATGGAGATGAGGAAGAACTTTTTCACCCAGAGAGTTGTGAATTTGTGGAATTCTCTGCCTCAGAAAGCAGTGGAGGCCAATTCTCTGGATGCTTTCAAGAGAGAGCGAGATAGAGCTCTTAAAGATAGCGGAGTCATGAGATATGGGGAGAAGGCAGGAACGGGGTACTGATTGTGGATGATCAGCCATGATCACAGTGAATGGCGGTGCTGGCGCAAAGGGCCGAATGGCCTCCTCTTACACCTGTTGTCTATTGTCTATTGACTTTTAAGTATTTTGAATGAACCCTTGAATTACCAAGGCATGGAGACCTACGGACCAAACTGTGGTAAATATGTTTAGCACAGTAGGTACTGAATGGTCAGCATTGATATGATGGACCGGACGGAGAGCCTGTATCTCTACTGCAGAATTCTGTCACTCTACGAACCTAGAGAGCAGAATCTACAGTCAAACACCAAGTGGTTTGTTTGTGTGTGCGTGTTTGTGAGTGTGTGTTGTTTGTGTGGGGAATTCAATCGAGGATAGTCATTTACTTTGGTCTTGGGTCTGGATACAGACCTTTCCTTTTTAAAAGGCTGAGTATTTTCTCGCTGTGTTTGCACCTTGCATCAGTATTGAGCAGGAACCCTTCTAACGCACCCACACAATCCACACCGGGGCATTCTGGGCAAGAGCTTGTACTGCAGGAGCCGTGTAAACCTATCTGAATTCCAGTCTCGGCAGAAGGGAGTTGTCCATTCGTTACACTCACTGCCCCTGAGGTCTCGGAGAAGGTTGCTGAAATCATGCTAAATTACAGGCAGCAATCCATGTGAATTGTCGGCTGTGGGGACTGCAGTTAGATTGCATTACCTCAATCTGCTTCCCATCTTATAGATTTACTGGCTCTATCAGTACCCTTTTATGTAATAACACACTCAAACCAATACAAACAATTGCTGCGTTTACATTCTTTTGTTTAAAACTGTCGTTCATCATCTCTGTGCTATTGGTCCTCCAGGAGTTACTAAGCCAAACACAACAAATGAGCAGAATTCTGTCAGTGGCGATACAGTCATTAACTCAAAGTGCCTCTCCTTCAACTGTCTTTGTTCATTCAGCTTTTACAAATGATGGGCTCAGTTACAGCTCAAGTTAATTCCCCAAGTAACAGTGTTGCTTGCTGTTTGAGCAATCCGTTTTTGAGGATGGAGGTGTCTAGCAGAAAGCCTGCAATATTGTTTGCCTGCAAAGGACCAAGGTTCTTTTTGGATTTATGTTCCCAAGTGGCAGCAAATAATGGTGGTGCGAAGTTAAACTACAACAGGCAGACTTGCAGCTGTTCTGATCTTGGAAGGAATCCAGCATAGATTTAACTGATAACTGAGTAGGGTTGCCAACTGTCCCGTATTAGCCGGGACATCCCGTATTTTGGGCTAAATTGGTTTGTCCTGTACGGGACTGCCCTTGTCCCGTATTAGGCCTGGGGGGCGCTGTAGGCCCGGACATTGTAGGCATGGACAGTGTAGGCCCGGACAGTGTAGGCACGGACAGTGTAGGCCCGGACAGTGAAGGCACGGACAGTGTAGGCACGGACAGTGTAGGCCCGGACAGTGTAGGCACGGACAGTGTAGGCACGGACAGTGTAGGCCCGGACAGTGTAGGACCGGACAGTGTAAGTGCGGACAGTGTAGGACCGGACAGTGTAGGCATGGATAGTGTAGGCCCGGACAGTGTAGGCCCGGACAGTGTAGGACCGGACAGTGTAAGTGCGGACAGTGTAGGACCGGACAGTGTAGGCATGGATAGTGTAGGCCCGGACAGTGTAGGCCCGGACAGTGTAGGCCCGGACAGTGTAGGACCGGACAGTGTAGGCCTGGACAGTGTAGGTCCGGACAGTGTAGGTGCAGAGGCCCGGGCGCCGCCTGACGGAGGTTGCGTTGCAACCTGCCTCCCGGCCCGGGCGGCCGCCATTTGTGGATCAGGAGTACGTGGCCGCTGGCTGAGTGAGGTCACATGGGGCGCGGGGTGGTGACGTCACCTTGTCCCGTATTTGGGAGTGAGATAGTTGGCAACCCCTATATCTGAGCCTCAAAACTAAATAGAGGGAGAGAGTAATCAAGGTACATTCCAAGAGGTGGAAGGTAAAGAGAAGTCTGAAGGTTTTGAGATAATGGAGGATTTTCAGTGGCTGAGGGGATCTAGGAGCAGAGGCCACTGGGTAAAGGTGCCTCTGGGTAAAGGTGCCTCTGAAATGGAGCTGGGAGCATGTCTACACACAAGGCAGTGGAAATTACAAAAATCTCTCATTTAATTTCTTGACTCTAAATCTGCGACCTGTGAAATTTTGTTCAGAAAGGGTGAAGGTGTGTGTGTGATGACCAAGCACCTGGACCGTATGAGAGGGGGCTTCGGGATGTTGTCACAGTCTTAGAATAAAGGGGAGGCCATTTAAAACTGAGGTGAGAAGAAAACTTTTTCACCCAGAGAGTTGTGAATTTGTGGAATTCTCTGCCACAGAGGGCAGTGGAGGCCAAATCACTGGATGGATTTAAGAGAGAGTTAGATAGAGCTCTAGGGGCTAGTGGAATCGAGGGAGATGGGGAGAAGGCAGGCACGGGTTATTGATTGGTGACGATCAGCCATGATCACAATGAATGGCGGTGCTGACTCGAAGGGCCGAATGGCCTCCTCCTGCACCTATTGTCTATGTTTCTATGTTGTGGCTTCCTTCCTTCCTTCCCATCCGTGAGTGTCACTCGATCATCCACTGCTGTAACTCGCTGTAACTCACTTTCAGAACCCCATATTACAGAGCACTGGGTCGGATTATGAACCTGGATCTGACTGTGAGCACAGATGAGGCTTGAGGTTTTTAATTCACCAGATCTGACGATCCCTCTTTAGAGTAGAAATCTCTGCGCCATTTTGTCTGCATTGACCATTCTCCTGAAAGTGAGACCGTGTGCGCAAGTAAGTGTTGTTGGCGCTGCCTGCGCCAGGAACACGGTCTTGTATTCCTTAAAATGTGATGAGAGGCTGTGAGGGTAGAGATTAGACTTCTGCATGCATCACAGCTTCACCTGGTTACAGAGAGAGGTAGTGTTGGAGATTAGACTTCTGCATGCATCACAGCTTCACCTGGTTGCATTGAGAGGTAGTGTTGGAGATTAGACTTCTGCATGCATCACAGCTTCACCTGGTTGTAGTGAGAGGTTGGAGATTAGACTTCTGCATGCATCACAGCTTCACCTGGTTGTAGTGAGAGGTTGGAGATTAGACTTGTGGCAAGAGTTTACTAATACCAGGCCTGCCCAATGTCAGTTTTGGTAACCTATAAAAATCTGGGGTCACTCTTCTGATAAAGACATTGGCGTGGTCTGAAGAAGGGTCCTGACACGAGCTGTAATCTATCCATCTCTTCCAGAGATGCTGCCTGACCCACTGAGTTACTCCAGCTTTTTGTGTCTGGCATGGATAGAAAGTAATTCCAAGGGCAGAGAATAAAGAGTTGGAATGAATTGATTCTATTTGGGTTTGCAGACTTGTCAATGGAGTAACTCGATAATCCATGCTGGGCCCGCGCCTGTTCGCAATTTATATTAATGTATTAAATGAAGAGATTGTACAGGTCCGTGAGACAACAAGTATGATGTACTAAAGACGAGCTCAGCACCTTAGTGGGAAGAGCAGAAGGTTGGTGAGGGTCTGGAGAATGTTGCTGTATCGCGGGGAGGGTGGTACGTTTAGTCATGAAGTGCCCAACATAAAGGCCAAGGTATAGGAAGACCTGTGGCATCTTGTCTTTTATTGCAAGGGACTAGTGAAGTAGAGAAGTCTTGCTGCAGGTTTTAAAAGGCTTTGTGAGACCTCATTTGGAGCACTGTACATATTTTGGTTTCCTTACCAAAAGGATATGTGCCTTGAAGCGAAATTGATGGATTTTGGCAAGGTTCCCGACAGGGTCGAAGCAGAGTGGTTGGGCTCAAACAACAAAAGCCTGTGGGATCCAAAGCAGAGAAACAAATTGGCTCAGTGGCAAGAAGCAGATTGGGGCTTGACAGATGTGTCTGCAGTTGCAAGTTTGTTTCCTGTGTGTCCCACAGGCCACGTTACTTAGTCCCCTGCTGTTTGTGATTGTATATTAATGAAGGGAATGTTAAATCTACGAGCTTGATGAAGTTTTAAGATGATACACAAATTAATTTGGCACTGCATGCCACTTTGGTCACCATAAAACAGGAAAAGATCTTTCCTGTTTCAGGATCAAAATTGTCCTGACCTGAAACGTCACCTATCCATGTTCTCCAGAAATGCTGCCTGACCCGCTGAGTTACTCCAGCACTCTGAAACGTCACCTATCGATGTTCTCCAGATATGGTGCCAGAACCGCTGAGTTACTCCAGCACTCTGTGAAACGTCACCTATCCATGTTCCCCAGAGATGCTGCCTGACCCGCTGAGTTACTCCAGCACTCTGTGAAACGTCACCTATCCATGTTCCCCAGAGATGCTGCCTGACCCGCTGAGTTACTCCAGCACTGTCTTGTTTTTCTAAACCAGTATTTGTAGTTACTTGTCTCTAGGGAAGATTTCTCTCCTTGCACCTTGCAAACTGCCCAACATTAGCCATTCAGCTCAAGTCCCTGCAATCCATCAACTCTGACTATTCCCATTCCTCCACTAATTTTCTGTGACATTCTCTCCAAGTTCCTGTAACCTTGCCTCTCCCCTGAGAATCTACCACTCGTCCACACACTCGAAGTAATTTAGTGTGCAACAAACCTACCGACCTACATTTCTTGTGTTGTGGGAGGGAGCTGGAGCAGCCGGAAGCCTCGGTTGTAGGGAGAACATATAAACTGGGATAGGCTGAGGTTAGACACAAAAAGCTGGAGTAACTCAGCGGGACAGGCAGCATCGCTGTCAGTGTCTGAAGAAGGGTCTCGACCCAAAACGTCACCCATTCCTTCTCTCCAGAGATGCTGCCTGTCCCGCTGAGTTACTCCAGCACTTTGTGTCCATCTTCGGTTTAAACCGGCACCTGCAGTTCCTTCCTGCACATTGCTGAGGTTGTTATATTTGCTACAGAGGAGGCTGAGGGAGACTTAATTGTGTTGTATACATTTACCATGGACCTACACAGAGTCAATAGAAACTAAATTTTAAAAAAAATAATCTGTGCTGTATAACTATGATTCTGTGACTGTTTAACAGAGGTGTCAAAAATTAGGCTATTATAAAAACTCCAGAGAGGAGGTGAGGGAAAATGTTCTTCACCCAAGGGTAGGTGGGTCTGGAACTCCTGCCTGTCAGGGTGGTGGAGGCAGATGCCATTAGCTGGTTGGTGAAGGATGTTTGGCTGTGGACTAGGAGAGCCTCGTACCCAATGCTGGAGAGAGTGACGCTGGAACTCTCTTTCCATGTCATGGACTCTGCCTGCATGGCCAATGGTCCATGATCCCAGAATCAGTGATGAGATTGATCCCAGGTTTGGAGTGTTGAGCTGTGAGATTTAGGTAAGATTGTGTTACATTAACTGTACCTTGGAGAATGTGATCCCACTGAGCCACTTTGAGAGGGATTGTTCAGGTGGTTTTCCAGAGGGTATTTCTTCCAGCTATAATGTCTGCAATATGCAGCATTGATTCCAGATAAAGCTTTGGGTATTTAGGCTTGAGAATCAAAGCAACTGAGTTTATGCAGAGGATTGCAATCGATCTTGGAGCGCTCTGGATATTCAGGTGCTTTGTCAATGAAAGGATGCATTCAAGAGAGAGCTAGATAGAGCTCTTAAGGATAGCGGAGTCAGGGGGTATGGGGAGAAAGCAGGAACGGGGTACTGATTGAGAATGATCAGCCATGATCACATTGAATGGCAGTGCTGGCTCGAAGGGCCAAATGGCCTCCTCCTGCACCTATTGTCTATTGTCTATTGATATTTGGACAGGGGTTTGGGAGGGAATGTGGTCAGAGTACTGCAGCAGCCAGGGTAATTGAGAGGGGAGGCTCAAGATAACATTGGAACCAATCCCGTTTGCAATGCTTGAATGGCCTGGTCATTAGTATGGAGCAGAGATTCTACCTCAAATTCAGTGCATCAACATCTGCCCCTTTATTCCACACTCCGCCCAGACACACCCAGACACAGGCCCAGACACGCCCAGACACAGGCCCAGACACACCCAGACACAGGCCCAGACCCAGGCCCAGACACACGCCCAGACACACCCAGACACAGGCCCAGACACACGCCCACACACACGCCCAGACACACGCCCAGACACACCCAGACACAGGCCCAGACACACGCCCACACACACGCCCAGACACACGCCCAGACACACCCAGACACAGGCCCAGACACAGGCCCAGACACACCCAGATACAGGCCCAGACACAGGCCCACACACACGCCCAGACACACACCCACACACACGCCCAGACACAGGCCCAGACACAGGCCCAGACACACGCCCAGACACACGCCCAGACACAGGCCCAGACACAGGCCCAGACACAGGCCCAGACACACGCCCAGACACACGCCCAGACACAGGCCCACACACACGCCCAGACACACGCCCACACACACGCCCAGACACAGGCCCAGACACAGGCCGAGACACAGGCCCAGACACACGCCCAGACACACGCCCACACACACGCCCAGACACAGGCCCACACACACGCCCAGACACAGGCCGAGACACACGCCCAGACACACGCCCAGACACAGGCCCAGACACAGGCCCAGACACAGGCCCACACACACGCCCACACACACGCCCAGACACAGGCCCAGACACAGGCCCAGACACACGCCCAGACACAGACCCAGACACAGGCCCAGACACAGGCCCAGACACAGGCCCAGACACAGGCCCAGACACAGGCCCAGACACAGGCCCACACACACGCCCAGACACAGGCCCACACACACGCCCAGACACACACCCACACACACGCCCAGACACAGGCCCAGACACAGGCCCAGACACACCCAGATACAGGCCCAGACACAGGCCCAGACACAGGCCCAGACACACGCCCAGACACAGGCCCACACACACGCCCACACACACGCCCAGACACACGCCCAGACACAGGCCCAGACACACGCCCACACACACGCCCAGACACAGGCCCACACACACGCCCACACACACGCCCAGACACAGGCCCACACACACGCCCACACACACGCCCAGACACACGCCCAGACACAGGCCCACACACACGCCCACACACACGCCCAGACACACGCCCAGACACAGGCCCAGACACAGGCCCACACACAGGCCCAGACACACGCCCAGACACAGGCCCAGACACACGCCCAGACACACCCAGACACAGGCCCAGACACAGGCCCAGACACACCCAGACACAGGCCCAGACACACGCCCAGACACACCCAGACACAGGCCCAGACACAGGCCCAGACACAGGCCCAGACACAGGCCCACACACACGCCCAGACACAGGCCCAGACACAGGCCCAGACACACGCCCAGACACAGGCCCAGACACAGGCCCAGACACAGGCCCACACACACGCCCAGACACAGGCCCACACACACGCCCACACACACGCCCAGACACACGCCCACACACAGGCCCAGACACAGGCCCAGACACAGGCCCAGACACACCCAGACACAGGCCCAGACACACGCCCAGACACACCCAGACACAGCCCCAGACACAGGCCCAGACACACCCAGACACAGGCCCAGACACACCCAGACACAGGCCCAGACACGCCCAGACACAGGCCCACACACACGCCCAGACACACGCCCAGACACACCCAGACACAGCCAGACACACCCAGACACAGGCCCAGACACAGGCCCAGACACACCCAGATACAGGCCCAGACACAGGCCCAGACACAGGCCCAGACACACGCCCAGACACAGGCCCAGACACAGGCCCAGACACAGGCCCACACACATGCCCAGACACAGGCCCAGACACACCCAGACACAGGCCCAGACACAGGCCCAGACACAGGCCCAGACACACGCCCAGACACAGGCCCAGACACAGGCCCAGACACAGGCCCACACACACGCCCAGACACACGCCCAGACACACCCAGACACAGGCCCAGACACAGGCCCAGACACAGGCCCAGACACACCCAGACACAGGCCCAGACACACGCCCAGACACACCCAGACACAGCCCCAGACACAGGCCCAGACACACCCAGACACAGGCCCAGACACGCCCAGACACAGGCCCACACACACGCCCACACACACGCCCAGACACACGCCCAGACACACCCAGACACAGGCCCAGACACAGGCCCAGACACACCCAGATACAGGCCCAGACACAGGCCCACACACACGCCCACACACACACCCACACACACGCCCAGACACAGGCCCAGACACACCCAGATACAGGCCCAGACACACGCCCAGACACAGGCCCAGACACACGCCCAGACACAGGCCCAGACACAGGCCCAGACACACCCAGACACAGGCCCAGACACAGGCCCAGACACAGGCCCAGACACACGCCCAGACACAGACCCAGACACAGGCCCAGACACACGCCCAGACACAGGCCCAGACACAGGCCCAGACACAGGCCCAGACACAGGCCCAGACACAGGCCCAGACACAGGCCCAGACACAGGCCCAGACACAGGCCCAGACACAGGCCCAGACACAGGCCCAGACACAGGCCCAGACACACGCCCAGACACAGGCCCAGACACAGGCCCAGACACAGGCCCAGACACAGGCCCAGACACAGGCCCAGACACACGCCCAGACACAGGCCCAGACACAGGCCCAGACACAGGCCCAGACACACGGCCCAGACACACGGCCCAGACACAGGCCCAGACACACGGCCTCTGGCCAGGTGCTCATTCCAACGCTCTCACTTTCTGCAGGGGGTTGGAAACATTGCGAAGTAACAACTGATGGGAAAGCAATGGTGGCTCGCTGAGCAAAGCCCTTGTGTGCTGCATCATCCAGTGACCCTGTGGGTACAGACCAGGCACAGCCACTGGTTCCACTCTGTCTTTGTTAGGAAAATAAAACTGAAAAATAAAACAAATGTGAATGTGAGAAACAAAGAACTGCAGATGCTGGTTTACAACAAAGGACTGGAGTGCTGGAGTAACTCAGCGGGTCAGGCAGCATCTGTGGAGAACATGGATCGGTAATGTTTTGGGTCTTGAGTTTTTTTACTGAATGTTACCACTGGAGCTCTGCATCGTTGTTGTGGGGGTCTTGGTTGTCTTTATTGTCAGGGCACGATGGCACCATTTTAGGAGTTGGATCCAAATGTAGCCAATGAGTCTCCTGTCGACATGTGGGTTAGGCGGCTGGTCTTTTTGAAGTGTTGTAGACTGGCTCGACCTTGCTCACCTTCGCCATGTTCTGCTCTCAGTGTTGCGTTCAGCTCTGGCAGATGGTCTAACTACTCTTGTTGTTTGACAGCTGTTAAAGATATCTGGTGAAATGAGTTGGAACAGTCTCAGGCCTGTTCCCAGTGGGCACGGCTCTGCTCTACAATATTGGCTGCAGTGGCACATAGCTCTGGTAGGGCATTGAATTTCGGCCTGGATCGTGTGCTCTGCTCTCTGGAATGGGTGGTCAACCCCTGTCCTTGCGACGCCAGGCCGCGAGTGAGAGGGATAAGGATAGACCCGGGGATTGGTGGAGCGTCGAGGAGCTGGGCTGAAGGTAGCATGCGTGTGATGATCTCTGACATTCAGAATGTATCATTGAGAGAAATTAAAGAGAGCCATTTAACAAGGAAATGACCAAATGTGTGAATTAAACTGGGAAATGTTGGCCGTGAATGAGGATCGGAAAAATGGAGCGAATTCATTTTTAATTCCTGCTGTCAACCACTCTGACGTAGGAAAAATTCAAGAACCACCACAAGAGCCAGCCGCATTTCAATCAAGATCCTCATCCCCTGGGTGTGCCAGTTATTTCTCTCGTGGTCTGTGTGATGCAGCTGGATACAGGCTTGACAGATCTGCCTGTATCTCTCCCCACCACCACTCACTTCACTGTTGACAGCCTGTGCTTCTGGCATTCTGCAAATCCTAGAATTGTTACATCGTGGAGAGAGTCCATTCAGCCCATCAAATGATGCCAGCCCTTGTGCAGAAAACCACAGTCCCATTTGCCCACTCTTTCCTTTAGCTCTCTCAGTACCTTTCCAATTGCGTTTTGAAGACACTGACTGACTCTCTTTCATCCTTCTGTTGCTGAACATTGATTATAAAGGAGATCCATTGGGCAGTGAGCTCCAGGTGATAGTAACTCTGCAAAAACAAAAGTGCTTTTTACTTGTTGTCCCCTGCCACTTTTACCCATCGTTGTGAAGTGATGATGCCGGGACATTTCAACGTTTCCTTCCTCCATTTCTCAAAGTGAACATATCATGACCTGGTATTTTGCACCAACCTTCTTGGCTCCATGGAGACCCCTCTCCCAGGCATTGCTTTGGTCATTTCCTCTGTCTGACCTTGTCGATGAAATATCCTGACAGGGAGCTTTGCTGGCACTACTCCAGGGGTTGAACACAGTCTGGCAGAAGGTGGAACCCAATGCAGTGGAGGCAGGTGAAAAGGTTGAGGCAAATCTAGAGATTGGGGACTGAGAAAATGGCGTGAGGAGAGGGGGTGTAGGAGTATGTGAGGGCAACCAGGAGGGCAAAAAGGGGGCAGGAGATAGTTATGGCAGACTGGGGAAAGGAGATACCATAGGAATTCTATACTTACAGGGGAAAGAGTAACTAGGGAGAGACTAAGGCCCCTGAAAGATCAACAAGGTTATGTTTGTGTAGAGACACAATGGGCGAGGTGTGCAATGAATATTTCCTGTCTGCATTTACTACATGCTGTAAGTCTAAATGCTTTAAGGTTGAATTTACCCCAGGGCCTAGTCAAGTGTGTCATAGAAACATAGAAACATAGAAACATAGAAACATAGAAAATAGGTGCAGGAGTAGGCCATTCGGCCCTTCGAGCCTGCACCGCCATTCAATATGATCATGGCTGATCATTCAGCTCAGTAGCCTGTACCTGCCTTCTCTCCATACCCCCTGATCCCTTTAGCAAAAAGGGCCACATCTAACTCCCTCTTAAATATAGCCAATGAACTGGCCTCAACTACCTTCTGTGGCACAGACTCACCACTCTGTCCACAGACTCACCACTCTCTGTGTGAAGAAATGTTTTCTCATCTCGGTCCTAAAAGACTTCCCCCTTATCCTTAAGCTGTGACCCCTGGTTCTGGACTCCCCCAACATCGGGAACAATCTTCCTGCATCTAGCCTCTCCAACCCCTTAAGAATTTTATATGTTTCAATAAGATCCCCCCTCAGTCTTCTAAATTCCAGCGAGTACAAGCCCAGTCTATCTAGTCTTTCCTCATATGTAAGTCCCGCCATCCCAGGGATCAATCTGGTGAACCTTCTCTGTACTCCCTCTAAGGCAAGAACGTCTTTCCTCAGGTTAGGAGACCAAAACTGCACACAATACTCCAGGTGCGGTCTCACCAAGGCCCTGTACAACTGCAGCAGAACCTCCCTGCTCCCAAACTCAAATCCTCTTGCTATGAATGCCAACATACCATTCGCTTTCTTCACTGCCTGCTGCACCTGCCTGCTTGCTTTCAATGACTGGTGCACCATGACACCCAGGTCACGTTGCATCTCCCCTTCTCCCAATCGGTCACCATTCAGGTAATATTCTGCTTTCCTGTTCTTGCCGCCAAAGTGGATAACCTCACATTTATCCACATTATATTGCATTTGCCATGCATTTGCCCACTCGCCTAATCTATCCAAGTCACTCTGCAGCCTCCTAGCATCCTCCTCGCAGCTAACACTGCCACCCAGCTTCGTGTCATCCGCAAACTTAGAGATGTTGCATTCAATTCCCTCGTCCAAATCATTAATATACACTGTAAATAACTGGGGTCCCAGCACTGAGCCTTGCGGTACCCCACTAGTCACTGCCTGCCATTCCGAAAAGGACCCGGATAGATTAGGTGAGTGGGCAAATGCATGGCAGGTGTCGTAGGATGTTGTGGCAGAACTGTGACAGAGATATTTGCATTATTGATGGCCATTGCTGAGGTGCCAGACAACTGAAAGTGGATAATGTGTGCCGTTACTTAAAGTGATAGGTTGAGGAGCTCAGCTGCATTTCCAGCTGACCTGTGGTGGAACTGGGATGGACAGTCACGGTGTGGGCTGAACAGATGGAGCTGCATCCTCATGAACCTTCACACAGCCTCTGTTCTCCTCACACTGACACCAGTACATGACAGTCATAAGGAATAGGAGTAGAATTAGGCCATTCGGCCCATCGTGTCTACTCCATCTCCTTCCTAAAAGAACGTCCTTTAATTTTGTGATCGTCAGCTTTGGTTCAGTGGACATCCCTCGCCCCACGAGTCAGTGGTCGTAGGTTCAGGTTTCACTCCAGAACCTCGAACACTTCAGTGGGGTTGAATAGCAAAATGGCTGCCGTCATTCAAATGGGACTTTAATTCAATAGATCTTTTAGGTCTGTTTTGAAGAGCAAGGGATTATTCTTCTATTTCTACCATGCCTGTATTACCCCTCTACCAAAATGATGGCCATTATCACACTGTCATGTGTGCAAGCTGCCCCTGCCCTGCTCCAACCTTACAACAATGACCACACTTCAGAAGCAGTTCGTTAGTCACACAAGTTGCCTTGCAATTACATATTCCTTTTAATCTACATCTTCCCATTCAAACTATGCCTGACCATTTAATTTCCATCTGCACAGTTAATCTTAATGCTATTTAATCTACATCTAGTCATTTAATCTTCAAATGCCTTCTATCCACTGTTCAATTAAGAAACTAGTCCATTTAATTTCTCTCTCTTCCAGCAGTGTATTACTGATGTGATGGTTTTAACATTAATTTAAAAACTCTAAAGCCTGCCATCAACGGAGCAATTATGATGGCTATAAGAACAAGGGAAGAGAATCAGAAGCCAGTCACCTGGCCGGCCCCCTGTTCCTGCTCGAACCTGCCATCATCATGGCTGATCTTTTACCTTGCAC
The DNA here is from genome assembly GCF_053455715.1 of Rhinoraja longicauda. Lineage (NCBI taxonomy): Eukaryota > Metazoa > Chordata > Chondrichthyes > Rajiformes > Arhynchobatidae > Rhinoraja > Rhinoraja longicauda. The sequence continues at coordinate 54,048,180 of NC_135964.1, read as the reverse complement.
CACTTCCCTGCATTAACCTCGTATCCCGTGTTTCCTTTAACATCGAGACAGATTCCGTACCCAAACATTCATTCCATTTTGGGTACATAAACAGCTCCTCAGCTGAACTGAATCATCATCCCCTCGTTTTGAGCTTGGCACCCCAGCCAAGCGACACACCTCTGAGCTGTCCCTGAGAATGCCAGTCAGTGTGTTGTCCACTTTCAACAAGATGCCTTCTCGATCTTCTCAAGTCGAGCCAGTCTAGACCCACTGCTTGGTCCCGTGATGTCCAACACGTCCACCATCCAGGAGTTAGTCCGAACCCTTGCTGCACTCCCTTTCTAGCAAGTATATCCTTCTTTAAATAGCACCCCTGATGCATACAATATCGCAGATGCAAAATGACTAAGGCTCTATATAATTGGGGCAAGTCATTCCTACTCTTGTACTCGAGTCCTCTTGCGATAAAGGTCAACATATCATTTACCTTCCTAATTCTCTGCTGTGCTGCAGTGATGTGGACCCTGTGAACATCAGCATCCCTCCCTCCCTCCCTCCCTCCCTCCCTCCCTCCCTCCCTCCCTCCCTCCCTCCCTCCCTCCCTCCCTCCCTCCCTCCCTCCCTCCCTCCCTCCCTCCCTCCCTCCCTCCCTCCCTCCCTCCCTCCACCCCTCTCTCCATCCCTCCCTCCATCCCTCCATTCCTCCATTCCTCCATCCCTCCATCCATCCCTTCCTCCATCCCTCCATCCTTCCCTCCATCCACTGAAAGGAAGCATGCAGGTAAAGAAAGCCAATGGAATGTTGGCCTTCATAACAAGAGGAGTTGAGTATAGGAGCAAAGAGGTCCTTCTGCAGTTGTACAGGGCCCTAGTGAGACCGCACCTGGAGTACTGTGTGCAGTTTTGGTCTCCAAATTTGAGGAAGGATATTCATGCTATTAAGGGCGTGCAGCTAGGTTAATTCCCGGAATGGCGGGATTGTCATATGTTGAAAGACTGGAGCGACTAGGCTTGTATACACTGGAATTTAGAAGGATGAGAGGGGATCTTATCGAAACACATAAGAATATTAAGGGGTTGGACACGTTAGAGGCAGGAAACATGTTCCCAATGTTGGGGGAGTCCAGAACCAGGGGCCACAGTTTAAGAATAAGGGGTACGCCATTTAGAACGGAGATGAGGAAAAACTTTTTCAGTCAGAGAGTTGTGAATCTGTGGAATTCTCTGCCTCAGAAGGCAGTGGAGGCCAATTCTCTGAATGCATTCAAGAGAGAGTTAGATAGAGCTCTTAAGTATAGCGGAGTCAGGGGGTATGGGGAGAAGGCAGGAACGGGGTACTGATTGAGAATGATCAGCCATGATTACATTGAATGGCGGTGCTGGCTCGAAGGGCCGAATGGCCCCCTCGTGCACCTATTGTCTATTGTCTATCCCTCCATCCATCCATCACCTCCCCATCTTGACTATTTCAACCTTTAACCTTTTAGAAACTGACATTTTAAGTTTGGTTCTCTTGCCCACTAAAGATGTGTGGTGAGATTATCTTTCTCGTGATGATCAGCTGTGCATGATAACATCGCTGCCTGATGTATAAAGCTTTTCCTCACTTAGACGTGATTAATTCCCCAAAGGGCAACAGAGATCCAGAGGTAGACGTTTCTGATTTAACCAGGGACACATTAGTCATGGGCTGTGTAAGGTTACTTAGTTAATTAGTAGGGAGATGAATTTGGAATCAAGGTGTTAAATACTTGTTTGACCCACAGATTATATTATTGATAATAAATGTGGTGGAGAAACAGAAGCAACAATATTTGCTCCACTTTGGGAATTCCGAGCCTGTTTCTACTGGATCTTCCTGCAGCATGTCCTCACACTGAAATTCCTGCAACAATGGAACTGCTGCACACGTTACAGTTTGGGGGGATTGGGAGCTGGAAGCTGAGGGCAGATAACAACACGATGAATATCACTCACTGCTAGGGTTGCCAACTTCCTCACTACCAAATACGGGACAAAGGGTGACATCACCGCCCCGCGCCCCACGTCACCTCACCCAGCCAGCGCCCACGTGCTCCCGCTCCACCAACTCTACGCAACCCGCCTCCCGACCCGGGCGGCCGCCATTGGTGGAGCGGGAGCGCGTGGCCGCTGGCTGGGTGAGGTCACGTGGGGCGCGGGGCGGTGATGTCCTCTACTGTAGGAGGCTTGGGAGTGGCCCGGAGCAGAAGGACTGGATTGGTTCCAGGAACAAGGAACTTCAGTTCAGGGCAGCTTTGACGATGTTTCCTTTGAGCAGAAAAGATTAAAAGATTTAATTGGTTCAAGATCTGGGAGGATTCAATAGATAAGGGAAAACCTGTTTCACGTTGCAGATGTGTTGCTAACCAGAGAACAAGATGATTGGGAGTAGAAGTAGAGGCAACGAGAACAAAAGGAACGATGCAGCAAGCTGTGGGGATGGGAGCGCGCTGCCTGAATTGGGCTCAATCTGGGAACTTACAGGCGGTAGATGGAGACGTGTTTGAAGAACCTCAGGTCGACAGGAAGAACAAGGCACTGGGCTAATTAGAAAACTCCTTCAAAGAGACAGCACGCCAAACTCATCAGCACAATGGCCTCCGTCTGTGCTATGTCTCTGTGACTAACAGTGTGAGGACGTGGCCACTGTGTGGGGAAGCTTGTATGTACGCCACAGATGACAAGTCAGAGTCGCACACAACTTTTAATTAAGTTGTAATTAGATGTGGAATAACCAGCAGTGTGGACCACAAGCCCACAGATAATCGGTTACACCAATAAAGGAACTGCAGACACTGGAATCTTGAGCAAAACACAAAGTGCTGGAGTAACTCAGAGGGTCAGGCAGCATCTGTGGAGGCAATGGACAGACGACATTTTGGCTCAGTAACCTCCCCATTGGGTTTTCTGCATTTAATATACAAAGGCCTACATGCAGATTGAGTCACAGAATCATGCAGCACAAAGAAGAGCCCTTCTGCCCAACTTGTCCAGGGTCACCAACTGTCCCATAATAGCCGTCACATCCTGTATTTAGCCTCCTGCAGTAGAGGGCCCGATCTAGCCTCCTGCAGTAGAGTGCCCGACCGAGCCTCCTGCAGTAGAGGGCCCAATCTAGCCTCCTGCAGTAGAGGGCCCGATCTAGCCGCGCTGCAGTAGAGTGCCCGACCGAGCCTCCTGCAGTAGAGGGCCCGATCTAGCCTCCTGCAGTAGAGTGCCCGACTGAGCCTCCTGCAGTAGAGGGCCCGATCTAGCCTCCTGCAGTAGAGTGCCCGACCGAGCCTCCTGCAGTAGAGGGCCCGATCTAGCCTCCTGCAGTAGAGGGCCCGATCTAGCCGCGCTGCAGTAGAGGGCCCGATCTAGCCTCCTGCAGCAGTGCCCGACCGAGCCTCCTGCAATAGAGGGCCCGATCTAGCCACGCTGCAGTAGAGGGCCCGATCTAGCCTCCTGCAGTAGAGGGCCCGATCTAGCCACGCTGCAGTAGAGGGCCCGATCTAGCCGCGCTGCAGCAGTGCCCGATCGAGCCTCCTGCAATAGAGGGCCCGATCGAGCCTCCTGCAGTAGAGGGCCCGATCGAGCGTCCTGCAGCAGAGGGCCCGATCGAGCATCCTGCAGCAGAGGGCCCGATCGAGCCTCCTGCAATAGAGGGCCCGATCGAGCGTCCTGCAGCAGTGCCTGATCGAGCGTCCTGCAGCAGAGGGCCTGATCGAGCCTCCTGTAATAGAGGGCCCGATCGAGCGTCCTGCAGCAGTGCCTGATCGAGCGTCCTGCAGCAGAGGGCCTGATTGAGCGTCCTGTAGCAGAGGGCCTGATCGAGCGTCCTGCAGCAGAGGGCCCGACTGAGCCTTCTGCAGCAGTGCCCGATCTAGCCGCGCTGCAGCAGAGCCTGATTGAGCCGCGCTGCTCCAAATTTCAAGTATTGCCTCCTATTTAGTTCTGAGATACAGCACAGAAACAGATCCTTGGGGCCACTGAGTCCACACCGATCAGCGATCACCCCGCACACTAACGCTATCCTACACACGCGCACACGCACACGCACACGCACATGCACACACACACACACGCACACACACACACACACACGGGCCAATTTTTTACATTTATACCAAGCCAATTAACCTATAAATCTGCTTCTTTGGAGTGTGGGAGGAAACTGCAGCACCAGTAGAAAACCCAAGCAGTCACGGGGAGAACGTGCAAACTCCGCACAGACAGCACCCGTAGACAGGATTGAACCCGGGTCTCTGGCGCCGTGAGGAAGCAATTCTACTGCTGCGCCACCGTGCACTGCTTAAATTTCTTCTGACACAATCTATTAATCTGTCAGCATTCTCCTAAATATGTCCACACAGTCTTCAACGTTAGCCATTTTATGTGTGTATTGTAAACACAGACAGAGCCTCATAGAAATTCTGTCTCCCCTCATGGCCTTGGAGCACTATAAATGCAAAATGGTCCAATTACACTTGGGTATTGGATGAATTTTCTGCTGGGATAGTTCCGTTATTGAAAAAATATTGCTATTCTATAAAATAATAATGAAGTAAAGAAAGCAGACACTAAACCACATACAAGGAGTGGTTTGTGTGAACCTTCTCAAGCATTTTCTGTCCCTGAGTACTTACAATTCGGCACGGTGGCGCAGCGGTAGAGTTGCTGCTTTACAGCGAATGCAGCGCCGGAGACTCAGGTTCGATCCTGACTACGGGTGCTGCACTGTAAGGAGTTTGTACGTTCTCCCCGTGACCTGCGTGGGTTTTCTCCGAGATCTTCGGTTTCCTCCCACACTCCAAAGACGTACAGGTATGTAGGTTAATTGGCTGGGTAAATGTAAAAATTGTCCCTAGTGGGTGTAGGATAGTGTTAATGTACGAGGATCGCTGGGCGGCACGGACTTGGAGGGCCGAAAAGGCCTGTTTCCGGCTGTATATATATGATATGATATGATAATTCACCTCATCTGTGGTCCAGGAGGTTATTTGGTAATGTTAGTAGGAGTTCTGCAAGGCTTCTCTCCCCGCACATTACAAAGTAGATGAACTTGTGGTGCTTTCCTAAATGGAATCCATCGTGTGTGTGCGGACTAATTTGCAGTACACAAGAACTCTCAGAACTCTCATAGCCTGACATCAGTCTGAAGAAGGGTCTTGACCTGAAACGGCACCCATTCCTTCTCTCCAGAGATTCTGCCTATCCCGCTGAGTTACTCCAGCATTCTGTGAAACGTCACCTATCCATGTTCTCCACAGATGCTGCCTGACCCACTGAGTTACTCCTGCACTCTTTCAAACGTCACCTATCCATGTTCTCCACAGATGCTGCCTAACCCGCTGAGTTACTCCAGCATTTTGTGTCATCTCTCATAACTACTTGATCAGGTGGAGAAGACCTTGAAGGCTTTCAAAGCCCTGCGTGTAATTTAAACACGTTAGTCAATCAGAAGGGATCACCAGTCACTGAAAGTAAGCCTGCAGGCAGTGAAGAAAGCTAATGGCTTGTTGGCATTCATAACCAGAGGATTTGAGTACAGGAGCAAAGAAGTCCTTCTGCAGTTGTACAGGGCCCTGGTGTACTGTGGAGTACATCTGGAGTACTGTGTGCAGTTTTGGTCTCCTAATTTGAGGAAGGACGTCCTTGCTATTGAGGCAGTGCAGCGTAGGTTCATCCCTGGGATGGATGGACTGTCATATGAGGAAAGATTGGAAAGACTTGGCTTGTATTCACTGGAGTTTAGAAGGATGAGAGGGGATCTCATAGAGACGTATAAAATTATAAAGGGACTAGAAAAGCTAGATGCAGGAAAAATGTTCCCAATGTTGGGGGAGTCCAGAACTAGGGGCCACACAGTCTAAGAATAAAGGGGGGGGGGCTATTTAAAACTGTGGTGAGAAGAAACTTTTTCACCCAGAGAGTTGTGAATTTGTGGAATTCTCTGCCACAGAGGGCAGTGGAGGTCAAATCACTGGATGAATTTAAAAGAGAGTTAGACAGAGCTCTAGGGGCTTGTGGAATCAAGGGATATGGGGAGAAGGCAGGCACGGGTTACTGATTGTGGATGATCAGCCATGATCACAATGAATGGCGGTGCTGGCTCGAAGGGCCAAATGGCCTCCTCCTGCACCTATCTGACACGTCATTGAAAATATTCAATTTCTAATGGCCACCATCATTCACAGACAGTTTCTTCTCTTCTCCCTGTAGCCCGGCACTAGTTTAAATGCTGCTCCCATGGTGTTGCTAACCTCCGCACAGTTGGACTCTGTCTCCTGAGTGTAGATCATCTCATCACTCTTTCACTCTTATAGTGACCCGGTCCATCCCACCGCCTGTCCTGTTCCGTGGTTACATCCCAGACTATTGTCCCCGACTTTAATCTGGCTCCTTCCCGAGTGTGTTTCCCTGAGGTACACATGGGGCAATGTGGGGAGCAGAAGGGTTGGGGTGAAAGTGCTCGACGGTCAGTGCAGCGGGTGGGACGCATGGGTCCATGACTACCACCACTGCTCCTTCACAGCCGAGAATACAGTGGCACGGTGGTGTTTGTTGTTTTGCTTGGTCCCTTTTTTAAATAATACTCCTGTCAGCGTAGAGCAGATTGTGGCGTGTTTCACGCAGTCTGAACCATTAAATGATGACCCCCTGTGGTTTATTCATTATTTCTGACATGTCAGTGATGGTGGGAGTTACAGTACTTTCAGAGCTTGCTTCTCCGCCTGTTTATTGTTCAGCTTATTGTCGACTGTAATTGCCATTGTTTTGCAATCTCTCAGGCTTTGGGAACAAACCTGTATATTCAGCTGTAACCTGTATTGGAAAGGGCATGCAGACTGTTGAAATCCCAGCCTTCTAAAATATATTCTCCATCCAGTCCAGTGAATGTTTAAATTGGGATGTTCCCTCAATGTGTCTTGTGCACAGGTTGGTCAGAGTAGAGATTGATGACACAATAGTCACACAGCCACTAAAACAGGCCCTTTGGCCCAGCTCCACCATGCTGTGCCTGGCACATATCCCTCTAAATCTTCCCTATCCGTGTACCTGTCCACGTCTGAAGAAAGATCTCGACCCAAAACGTCACCTATTCCCTCTCTCCAGAGATGCTGCCTGACCCGCTGAGTTACTCCAGCACTCTGTGAAAAGTTACCTATCCATGTTCTCCAGAGATGCTGCCTGACCCGCTGAGTTACTCCAGCACGTTGAATCACACTTTCACTGATTATAAGGAATCTGGAAAGTTTTGCCTTTAACAAAATAACAAATGTATTTATTCTCTGATTTTGCTGTTTGGATGATGCTAATGCAGTAAACCTCTGGAGCAATGCACGTCAGGTATAATTGTTCATATGTTTGAGGGCCTCATTATATCTACTTGTGACCTCCTCCCACTCAAAACCAATCATTGCTCACTCAGTTGGGAGAACGTATGCGGCTATGTCTATTTGCTATGCTAATTGTGTTTGTAGTCCACTGTCTTGGTCCTGCCTAAATTCCAGATGAGCCATCCATCCATCGAGCCTGCACTTCACAACACTGCAGCTTGCCTGTCCTGCCAATGGTACCGTGTGCCAACCACAATGCCAATCGACTTTAAGCTTCAACTTGATTACACTCCCATCAATACGGGGGCTTTTGGAGTCCCCCAATTTTGATGCAAGGTTGTGTTGGCTTGAGGCATGTGTACAGTGGTGTTGAAACAGGCCCAGGTCAGTCCAAGGTATGACGCCTGCCCTCTACCTGGAACAGGCCCAGGTCAGTGCAAAGTATAACGTCTGCCCTCTACCTGAAACACAAGCCCAGGTCAGTGCAAAGTATAACGCCTGCCCTCTACCTGCCCTCTCAGCCACACCCAGACCTTGCAGGAGGGGGAGAGACGCCCCTGGTCCTCTTTAGCCAGGTCAGCTGCAGGCAGCACTCTGGGTGCAACTGTCTGCACATTGATGAGACTGTGCACAGACTCGGTCACTGGTTTGCTGAGTGTCTGAGCTCTGTGCACCATGTGTATCTGAGCTCCTGGTTGCTGACCATTTGATTTGGCCTTGCCGTTGCCACACTGATCTGTGTTGGTCCTTGGCTTCCTCCACTGCCAGGCTGAGGCCAGACACAAACTAGAGGAACATCATCTCGTATTCCACTGGAGGTATCTACAATGATGCCTCAACCTTGATCCCTTTCTCTCTCCTGGTCTACCCAGGCCCCCTCTCACATGCTTTCAGCCCTCCCCACCTACTCATTCCACCCATCGTCCACACACACACACACACACACACACACACACACACACACACACACACACACACACACACACACACACACACACACACACACACACACACACACACACACACACACACACACACACACACACACCTCTCTCTGGGTCCTCTCCCCCACAATCCCTATCTCCCCTACCCTCCCTTATTTCGTTCCAAGTTTTGCCATCTTTTCCCCACCAGCTTCCATCGCCTGCAGCCCTTTGTCTCCCCTGCCCCCTGCTCTTGGATTCTCTCTCCACCCTGCCCTCTTCTACCTGACTCCACCCCTCCTCACGAAGCCTCTCTCCTGCCAGCTCCTGCCCTGCTAACACCTCTCTCCACTGCTCTCTGACATCTACTCTTTCAGCATCGGTGAAGGGTCTTAACCCAAAACATTGCCTGTTCATTCCTCCACAGATGCTGCCTGACTCCAGTGGTTTGTTATCTGGGTTCCAGCATCTTCAGTCTCCTGTGTCCGTAACATCCTTCAGTCCCAGGAATATGGCAGCAGGCTTGGTGTTGTTCCCAGAATGGGTCTCAGAGAGAGTTGCTTAGGTGTCTCGGGCCAATACTCTGTCCATGGTTCTGGATGAGTGTAGCACAGACACTAACACAGGCCGCTCCAGTCTGATCTGTTTATAGCTTTGTCATAACCTTGGTTCGGTGTCTGTCAGAATGGTGATAATACCCAGGATCCATGTGTTTCCTTCTAGCTATCTCCACTTCTCTTGCCAGCGACACAGACTCCAGTTTGTCAGCATTCCTGGCCCCTGTCCCTGTTTCTTTAAAATTGCAAACACTTATTGAAAGATGTCTGTGGTTTGAACACTGTGTCTGCATATTCCTCCCCACTTCACACGTTACTCAGCTCCTCATCACTGCTGTGTTCCGCACTATACCACAGCTCCATGTCTTATGGCACCAGCGTTCCCTGTGATGCCCCTGGAACCCTCTCCAGTTACTGCCCTGCCCTGCCCTGCCTGCCCTGCCCTGCCCTGCCCTGCCCTGCCCTGTCCTGCCCTGGCCTGGCCTGGCCTGGCCTGCCTGCCCTGCCCTGCCCTGCCCTGCCCTGCCCTGGCCTGGCCTGCCTGCCCTGCCCTGCCCTGCCCTGCCCTGCCCTGGCCTGGCCTGCCTGCCCTGCCCTGCCCTGCCCTGCCCTGCCCTGCCCTGCCCTGCCCTGCCCTGCCCTGCCCTGCCCTGCCCTGGCCTGGCCTGCCTGCCCTGCCCTGCCCTGCCCTGCCCTGTCCTGCCCTGCCCTGCCCTGCCCTGCCCTGCCCTGCCCTGCCTGCTCTTTCTCCAGATATCTAACGCTTACTCTCTGTTTTGTACTTGCCTGATGCTGCTGTTTTGAAAGTTCCTGTTGAATCTGTCTCCATCTGCCTTTCAGGCAATGTTTTCCCAACCGCCTCCCACTGCATTGAAACATGTTTCTGCATCACCCCAGATTCTGTTGCCAATTATCTTTAAATTTGTTGCTTCTGGTGATGGAGCTTCCTGCTGGTTTCTGGGTGTTTATCAAACCCCTCTCTGGTGTTGAGGACCTGTACCTATCACAGCGTGGGCATGGTGAGAGAGAGTTAGTTTAGTTTAGTTTAGAGATACAGCGCGGAAACAGGCTTTTCAGCCCACCGAGTCGGCGCCGCCCAGCGATCCCCGCACACTAACACTCTCCTACACATACTAGGGACAATTTACAATTATGCCCAGCCAATTAACCTACTAATCTGCACGTCTTTGGAGTGTGGGAGGAAACCAAAGATCTTGGAGAAAACCCACGCAGGTCACGGGGAGAACGTACAGACTCCGTACAGACAGCACCCGTAGTCGGGATCGAACCCGGGTCTCCGGCGCTGTAAGGCAGCAACTCTCTTAAAGATAGCGGAGTCAAGGGGTATGAGGAGAAGGCAGGAACGGGGTACTGATTGTAGATGATCAGCCATGATCACAGTAAATGGCGGTGCTGGCTCAAGGGGTCGAATGGCCTCCTCCTGCACCTATTGTCTATTGCACTGCCAGAAAAGCAGACGGTATCCTTGATATTATAACGAGATTTAGAGTGCAAAATGTGAAGTTGTACTAACCTGTAGTAAAGCATTGATCGATCGGGCCATGCCTGGAGTCCTGTGCAGCCATACCACTGTCATCCACACCACAGTTGGCCAACCTCCTCTGTATGCTCTGTCTAACTAAGGCATCAACCAATGACTCTGGGACCAGAGGTAGTTTGGCAAAGGCTGAGAGTTTCCAGAGTGGTCTGCTGTAGACGATGAAACGATGCTCCCTGGAACTGCCCAACTGAAGCTGCTGGTTTTGCAACCGTTACTCCCTGACATCCGGCACATTAATGTGAACCTGTCTCCTCCCTGTTTTTCTTTCCGGCTGCATCTGACCCGTCTCACGGGCAAACTGCTCCCAAATAAACAAAGGAACTGGTGGGTGTGAAGTTAAATCCTGTCATGGTGTTTTGTGAATCAAATGCAGAGGATGACACGTTGCTGGGACCCCCGCCCACCCCCCATCCCCCCGGCTCGCTGTCATGGAGGGAGGTGACTGTGTGTACCACGTTCCTTACTCCAGCTCTGCCTCCACCCAACCACCATGTCCTGCTCATGGGGGAGGTGGGTGAATGGATTCCCATCCTAAACCCATGCAGATATCAGGCTGAACCTTGTAGCACAACTCTTGCTGTTGAACCCCGAGGTTAATCCCTGGGATGGCGGGACTGTCGAATGAGGAAAGATTGGAAAGACTGGGCTTGTATTCACTGGAGTTTAGAAGGATGAGAGGGGATCTTATAGAAACGTACAAAATTATGAAAGGAATGGACAAGCTAGATGCAGGAAAAATGTTCCCAATGTTGGGGGAGTTCAGAACCAGGGGCCACAGTCTAAGAATAAAGGGGAGGCCATTTAAAACTAGGTAAGAAGAAACTTTTTCCACCCAGAGAGTTGTGAATTTGTGGAATTCTCTGCCCCAGAGGGCAGTGGAGGCCAAATCTCTGGATGAATTTAAAAGAGAGTTGGCTAGAGCTCTAGGGGCTAGTGGAATCAAGGGATATGGGGAGAAGGCAGGCACAGGTTACTGATTGTGGATGATCAGCCGCGATCACAATGAATGGCGGCACTGGCTCGAAGGGCCGAATGGCCTCCTCCTGCACCTATTTGCTTTGTTTCTATGATCCAGCTTCACATCTGTGATCTTTTGCTTCGTGTGTTGTGACTGCTCCTTGATTCCTCCCACTGTGCCTGCCGCCTAAGCTGCAATTACCAGAGCAATAACCTGTCATTTGGTCCTGCTAGTTTCCTCTTGTTGATAAATATTCGCTGGATGGAGCAACTGGAGGCAGGCAGAATGGAAACGGCCACTGGTACGGAGAATAGAGCTCGATCCACACGTATCAATACAATACAATATATCTTTATTGTCATTGTACAGCGGTACAACGAGATTGGGAATGCGCCTCCCATACAATGCAATAAATTAATTAGCTAGTCAGTATTAATTTAAACAACCCAATGAAACAAATTAGAACAGTGTTAAAACAGAATAAAGTGCAAGTAGATCTGTGCCGGTTCACTGTGCGATGTGACCACCTGACTCAGCAGGACCGGTTCATAGCAGCTATGGCCCTGGGGATGAAGCTGTTCCTGAGTCTGGAGGTACGGGCGTAGAAGGCCTTGTAGCGTCTGCCCGATGGTAGAAGTTCGAACAGACTATTGCAGGGGTGTGGGCAGTATTTGTGAATGCTGGAGGCTTTTCTGAGGCATCGTGTGTTGTAGATGCCCTCCAAGGCTGGTAGCTGTGTTCCGATAGTCTTCTGAGCTCTATAGACTACCCACTGAAGAGCTCTCCTCTCTGCCTCCGTGCAGCTGAGATACCACACAGGGATGCCATGCGTTAGGATGCTCTCTATGGTGCAGCGGTAGAAGGTCGTCAGCAGCTGTTAGGGCAGACCAGACTTTTTCAGTGTTCTCAGGTAGAACAGTTGTTGCTGCGCCTTCTTGACCAGTGCAGCGGTGTTAGTGGACCATGTGAGGTCCTCCGAAATGTGAGTGCCCAGAAACCTGAAGCTGGACACTCTCTCCACACTGTCTCGCCACGGCCGCTGCTGGTGAACAGAGGCATGGTGTCCACACTTGGCTGTCTGCCGCTCAGCTGGGGAACGGCTCACCGGTTTCAGTGATCCAGACTGTGGCCTAAACTCTGCCTCTACCCAATTACCATCAGTGACGTTCCCGACTCCCCGACGTGTGATTCTGACCAGTATCCAGTTTATAATTGTGCAGTCAGGAAGATGTCTGTCGCGGGTGATTCCCAAACACTCCTGTTTCAGAGCTGGTGCATTCCAGCTTGTGAGTGCGCGAGGTGATGGGATGGTGATAATACTCGGGATAGCGATGGGAAAAGGAGAAGAAACAATGCAGAGTAACACAGCTGTGGAAAGCAGACCAGCGATGGAACTAGTGTGTTGCTCCGGCAGAGAGCCAGCATGGGCACGATGGACTGAATGGCCTCCTCCACTGTTATAATGCAAATGCAGTACAAAAGACGCTCCCATCACCTGCCTTATGAATCTGTTGTAATTGAAAGAAAGAAAAAGATGGTACTCTGGGAAAATAGTATGTGGTAAATTCGGTGTGAAAGGACTTTGTAAAATGGCTGTTGTTGTGGTCTTCACAATGTAGACGATGACTGCAGGTTTTAGCTGGTTTTGACAAAGCAAGATAAGGGATTTTAAAAATACATTTCTAATGAGACATGGACAGATGTAACGATGTTTTGAACATTGCTTAATTGTTCCCTGGCTTCCATTTGTGTTGCTGGATTTCCAGTGAGCACTGCCCTGTGAAGGTAGATCCTGACATTGATTGCTCCTGGACTGGTTTTAATGACCAGTTATTTTTCTTTCTGCATCAATAAACCTCTTCACGCCTTTCTTCAAGTTGTGTGACAGGACCTAAAATTCTCCAAAACATTTGTCACTCACGTTGTGCTGTATTTCAGGAGCTGACGAGCAGGCAGAACTGCCGAAGGAAATCTCATTTCGGAAGGTTTCAGTTTAGGCTGCAGGACTTTGCTCACAGTTTTCATCATCTTTCATTTTGGGAAGGGCGAGTTTGCAACGTTGGTGCTTTCGTACACAAGTGCACACATCTGCATTGTTACCACATTCATGTCTCCAGGACAATTTCACACCACCACTGATCAGCTCTTGATTGAAGAATGTCCAGCCAGTTGCAGGGACAAGTGTGCAACTGAATGAGGCTGTCTTGCTTTCCAGTTTGTTTTATTTCCCCTTGCCTCTCCATCGTCTTGGCACAGTCAACAGTAACGTATTTAATGTGTGTAGGAGAAAAACTGCAGGTGCTGGTTTAAATCGAAGGTAGACACAAAATGCTGGAGTAACTCAGCGGGTCAGGCAGCATCTCTGGAGAGAAGGAATGGATGACATCACCTATTGCTTCTCTCCAGAGATGCTGCCTGACCCGCTGAGTTACTCCCGTATTTTGTGTCTACGTATTTAATATAATACTTTATCCTCCACCATCCCACGGCACTGCCTAGGAGCAATGCCTAGCAAGATTTAACACTGAACTAAGCAACAAATGATCAAAAGCTTTGCCAGGTTTGTCGATTTTAAGGAGTGCCTTAAATGAGAGAGGGCTACTGAGAAGATAAGGGTTTGGTGAAGCAGCCACCAAACTCTGGGCTGAAGACCTGCAGTCAGTGGTGGCATGATTAAGGTCGGGGTAATCTAACGGTAGATTTGGAGCAGAGGTTGACATCTCGTTACTGAAATGGAGAGTGGCTTGGCAAAGCAGGGCTTTAAAAATCAAAGATGAGACCTTCAAAGCAAGGTGTTGAGAATGCTTCTTTGGCATTGTGCCGCAGTGCATGCTGGACGGCTGTCCAATCTTCTGTTCCTTCCCAGTTCTGATGACGTCTTCAATCATCACGCTGTCTCTTGCCATGGATGTGGTTTCACCTGCTGTGTGTTCCAGCATGTTTTGTTTTTATTATAAACACAGTACTTTACCCCCCATGTGCCTGAGATCTTCATCAGATGGCCACACCGTGAGTTCACTCACAGCATCAGCGCAGACTGCCTCAGGCTTCCTGCACCATTCCATTTTAACGCACTATCTTGTGGAAATTTCTATCCCCCTCCTTTGGAATCGGAAGAAAGAATATTAGTGTTGTCAAAATGCTTGAGTGAGTGCCGTGGCCACTGGGGCATTGTGTTATCTGGCAGGAACAGAAATAGAAACAAAATTAAATAAAACTACTTTGGAGTTGCACATGATATTGACAAGTACAACAGACTGATTTAAGAACTGTTGAAGTTGTCTTAAGTTCCAACCTTCAAAACTTTGGCAAGGCCACGCTTGAGAATGAAGTTCACATTTGGTCACCTTGCTCCAGGAAAGATCCCGTTAAGGTGGAAGTGGAGAAAGGAGTGCAGGATTGAGGACCTGAGCAGTCAGGAGAGGTCGGGCAGGCTGTGACTGTGTTCCTTGGAGTGCACCAGGCTGAGTAAACTTGCAGATGTGTAAAACTATGCAGAGGATAGATGGGTTGAACACACAGTGTGTTATCCAGAGGAATGAAGAACCAGAGGACAAAGGTCTAAAATGAGAGGGGAAAATGTAATAGGACCAGAGGACAACTTTTCACACAGCGTAGACACGAAGGGTTGGAGTAACTCAGCGGGTCAGGCAGCATCTGTGGAGAACATGGATAGGTGACGTTTCACAGAGTGCTGGAGTAACTCAGTGGGACAGGCAGCATCTGTGGAGAACATGGATAGGTGACGTTTCACAGAGTGCTGGAGTAACTCAGTGGGACAGGCAGCATCTGTGGAGAACATGGATAGGTGACGTTTCACAGAGTGCTGGAGTAACTCAGTGGGACAGGCAGCATCTGTGGAGAACATGGATAGGTGACGTTTCACAGAGTGCTGGAGTAACTCAGTGGGACAGGCAGCATCTCAGGAGTGAAGGAATGAGTGATGTTTCGGGTCGAGACCCTTCAGACTTCACACAGGGTGGTGGGTACACGGAACAAGCTGCCAGAGGAAATGATTGAGGCAGGTTCTATCACGACACAAGGATAGGAAGGATTTTGAGGGGCATGGGCCAAACGTAGGCAGTGGGATTGGCTTGGATGGGCATCTTGGTGGGCATGGTCAGATTGGGCTGAAAGGCCTGTTTCCATGTTCTGGGTTTTACTATATTTCATACATTACGCACGTTTTGGTTCACGTTATCACCTGCACCTCCAACCAATACCGCATGTGGTGATGTTGCCAGGTGGCCATTATGGATGATATTGTGGGAAAGTACACATTCAGACGGGTTACTGTATATTATTTTTAGGATCATGAAGTTCTTTATATTTTATATTTGATTCTGTCTCGTTTTATTTCATGTTAAAATGTAACTGCATTAATAAAAGCGGGGAGTCACGGTGGTGCAGCGGTAGAGTTGCCGTCTCACAGCGAATGCAGCGCCGGAGACCCGGGTTCCATCCCGACTACGGGCGCTGTCTGTACGGAGTTTGTACGTTCTCCCCGTGACCTGCGTGGGTTTTCTTCGGGTGCTCCGGTTTCCTCCCATACTCCAAAGATGTACGGGTTTGTAGGTTAATTGGCTTGGTAAATGTAAAAATTGTTCCTCGTGTGTGAAGGATAGTGTTAGTGTGCGGGGATCGCTGGTCGGCGCGGACCCGGTGGGCCGAAGGGCCTGTTTCCGCGCTGTATCTCTAAACTAAACTAAAAAAAAAACGAATGTGTGAGGGAAGATCTGGTACTTGCCATGGCCTGGTGGTGTCTGGTTTCTGCCCTGCCCTGACCTGCCCAGACCAGACCAGACCCTGGGCAGTGATGTGGTGACAGGTTCGGTATGCCTTCATCGCTCCTGGCTTCTCCTTTAGTCAATCTGACACTGTCTTTATCATTTGTGTTTCACTATTACAGCAGTTGCACCAAAACAAGACAAGACAGTTATTTGAACAACAATGTATGTGAACTTTATACGTCTGTTCATAAACACCAGCGTTATACAACAATATAAAGCTCTCATTAAAATGAGGCTTATGGATGATTAATTATCTTGTGTTTTCACTATTCTTAGCATGCAAGACTGGAACGGAATTGATGCTAATTGGATCTGCAAAGAGCTGTTCGGAGGCAGGACTGGTAGACAAGGGAAAGAAGGCAGGGGTATGGCTTTGATTAGTGTAGGAAGGAACTGCAGATGCTGGTTTATAGCAGATAGACACAAAATGCTGGAGTAATTCAGCGGGACAGGCAGCATGTGTGGGTGATGTTTCGGGTTGACCCATTCCTTCTCTCCAGAGATGCTGCCTGTCCCGCTGAGTTACTCCAGCATTTTGTGTCTACCTTTGATTAGTGTGTTGAGTCTAAGAGTCAGGAAGTCGTGTTGCTGCTGTGCAGAACCTTTAAGGCTGCATGTGGAGCATTGTGGGCAGTTCTGGTAGCCCCCATTACAGGGAGGATGTGGAGGCTGTGGAGAGGGTGTGGAGCCCACTGCCTGCTTTGGAGAGTCTGTAGCAGGTTCACTAGCTGCTGCCTGCATTGGAGAGTATTTGCTGCAAGAGATAGTTGGGGACAAACATTTTTGGGGTAAGGTTGAGGGGAGAGCTGAGTTTTGACATCGTGAGAGGCATAGATAAGGCAGATGGAACGAGTTTTTCCCATTATGGGAATGTCAAATACTAGAGTGCATAGGGTTAAGGTGAGTGGGGGAAAGTTTAAAGGTGATGTGCTGAGCAGGTATTTTGTTCCACAGTGGCTGGCAGATGTTTGTAAACGCAGGGCTACAGATGGTGGTGGGGATAGTATTGCGTGAGAGCCAGTGTACCGGGCAACACAGGAGTAAGCATCAAACCTGCATCTTCACTCTGACAAGATCATGGTCAATCTCTTTCCATTCCACTAATGTCCAGAAATGTTCTGATCTCCATTTTGAAATAAATCTCCGCTATTAGGGTGGTGGGTGTATGGAACGATATGGGCCAAACATGGGCAAATGGACCAACTTAGATGGGCATCGTGGTTGGCAGGGATGGGTTGGGCAAAGAGTCTGTCTCCATATTGTATGTCTCTGACTTTATCCAGGCCAGAGGATTCTAGACATTTATAACACTGAGCAAAGACCTTTTTCACCTCATTCATAGTTGCCTGCACCTTGTGTGACTGACCCCTTGTCCTAGACTCCTTGGCTGGGGACACGGTCTCTTTTCATCCCTCCTGTCGAGATGTAAGAATTTCAATGACTCCTCTCTCCATCTTGTAAACTCCACAGTTTCCTTCATCTCGTGTGTGACAGACCCACCATTGGTGCCAGTCTGCCTGTCCTCTGCTGTAGACCACCCATAGCAAGCTAGACTGGCCTGGCGTGCTGTCACGAAGACCCCCGGTAATGAAACGTCTGCCTTGCATTCAAAATAGCCAACGTGCTCTCTCTCACAAATTGCTTATTGAACCGTGTTGCTGTTATTGAAAGAAACGCCTGGCATATCTTGGGCTTGTTGCCAGTTTTCCACATTGTCCTCCATCTTTGTCTGTCTATCTCCCCTCTGCACCTTCACTGCTCACCATGCTGTTGAACACATGAGCACCTTCATGCTGCACCTTCACTGCTCACCATGCTGTTGAACACATGAGCACCTTCATGCTGCACCTTCACTGCTCACCATGCTGTTGAACACATGAGCACCTTCATGCTGCACCTTCACTGCTCACCATGCTGTTGAACACATGAGGCACTGGTGTTTTCAATGAGAAGAGGCTGGAGAGTGGATGGGATGTTGAGTGAAAGTGCTGGCCGCAGTAGACCAAGATGGGTGGTGAGGGGAACATGGGAATAGACACGTGACTGCTACGTGTCAGCATTCATTGCCTGAGATTGGAAGAGTAGAGCTGGGAGATGTAGGTTGTGTTATAGCAGCCAGGGCAACAAAGTGCTGTTTGACAAATGTGTTTTGCTGTTTGAGTGAGTTTGTGTGTTCAATACGAGACAGAATGACTTGATCAGTTGTTGGTGGTTGTGATGTGAAACTTTGCTGCACAACTTGTGCTGGAGGACTTGTGCTGGAGGACTTGTGCTGGAGGACTTGTCGTGGAGGACTTGTGCTGGAGGACTTGTCGTGGAGGACTTGTGCTGGAGGACTTGTCGTGGAGGACTTGTGCTGGAGGACTTGTGCTGGAGGACTTGTGCTGGAGGACTTGTGCTGGAGGACTTGTGCTGGAGGACTTGTCGTGGAGGACTTGTGCTGGAGGACTTGTGCTGGAGGACTTGTGCTGGAGGACTTGTGCTGGAGGACTTGTGCTGGAGGACTTGTGCTGGAGGACTTGTGCTGGAGGACTTGTGCTGGAGGACTTGCTGACAGCAACTCATTGGCCTTTTCCACCCGGCTCGGGCTGTCTCTGATTTTCAATCTAGCCTAGAGTCAATTTCCTGATTGTCACAGGAGCTGAATGCTTCAGTAACTGAAGTGACTGCATTAGCTTGGCCCTGAAGAGAGATTAGAAAGATTTTGCCCATCATCCTCCACCACACCAGTCCAGTCATCACCCTGCTCATGTGACAGCAACCTCACAGAGCTGAGTATGGAGATATTTATTCACAAAATGCTGGAGTAACTCAGCAGGTCAGGCAGCATCTCAGGAGAGAAGGAATGGGTGACGTTTCGGGTCGAGACCCTTCTTCAGACTGATGTCAGGGGGGCGGGACAAAGGAAGGATATAGGTGGAGACAGGAAGATAGAGGGAGAACTGGGAAGGAGGAGGGGAAGAGAGGGACAGAGGAACTATCTAAAGTTGGAGAAGTCAATGTTCATACCACTGGGCTGCAAGCTGAGTATGAATATGAGTATGGAGACGTCACGTCAAGCTGAGTTTATTGTCAGAGGCAGGGGTCGGGTGAGGTACAGGATCAATGCTTGCAACAGGCACAGAGAGTCAGTCCACACATGTACATGAAGTACTTTACATGAGGCATACATTTCACATTGTAAAATATGAAAAGGAAAAGCCGTGCAGCGAAAGAAAACAAGGCATTATTGCAAAACATGGTCAGTGATCTGTCTGGTAGCACAAGGGGTTGTGTTGGTTTTGTGGCTGAGGTGGGATCCGGGTTGTGGGGGGTCAGAGCCTGCTGGCTGCTGGAAGCTAGCTGTTCCTGAACCTGGTGGTGTGGGACCTGAGGCTTCTGCACCTCCTGCCCGAGGGTAGCAGTGAGACGAGGGACGGCCGGGATGGTGGGCATCCTTGGTGGTAGATGTGGCCATCTTGAGGCAGTGCCCAGTGCCGATGCCCTCGATGGTGGGGAGGGCGGTGCCCGTGATGGACCGGGCTGAGTGGTCCTGAGGGTCGGAGTGAGACGAGGGACGGCCGGGATGGTGGGCATCCTTGGTGGTAGATGTGGCCATCTTGAGGCAGTGCCCAGTGCCGATGCCCTCGATGGTGGGGAGGGCGGTGCCCGTGATGGACCGGGCTGAGTGGTCCTGAGGGTCGCAGTGAGACGAGGGACGGCCGGGATGGTGGGCATCCTTGGTGGCAGATGTGGCCATCTTGAGGCAGTGCCCAGTGCCGATGCCCTCGATGGTGGGGAGGGCAGTGCCTGTGATGGACCGGACTTCACCGCTCTCTGCACCGTTCCTGTGCGGTGGAACGGCTGTACACAGTCATGGTGCAACCGCCAGGGTGGATTCCACATCTGTAGGGGTTTGTCAGAGTATGTGGTGACATGCCAAATGTTCAACGTGTTAGAAAGTGCAGGCTACTGGCATGTCACCCTCATGGTCCCATTTAGTGCGTGCTTGGAGCACATCTGCTCATTGACTTAACACAAGGCTATTACTTCTACAGTAGAACATTTATTGATGACAACTCTTGATCTGCCAAAAAAAATTCATGAAGCTTCAAAGATTCCTTGTCTTAAACATCTGTTGCAGCATGTGCTTGACAGCAATTTGACAGCTCGTACCATGAGAGGCAAGCAGCAGTGACAAGTTCAGAGAGGGAATCGTGTGGGATATTCACACCTTGATGCCATTACTGGTTTTTGTAAACCTTGAGTTATTCTTCACAGTTATAAAAGTGGAAGCGTGGAGGATCAGGGACATTAAACTGATTACTAATTTACTGCATTATTGATGATTCCATATGTATTTGTTGTTAATGGGTCTGTGAAGCTGCAGCAGCAAGTAGCTCATTGTTCTGATGTCCAATACATGTGACGTTTCAACACTCTTGACTGAACCACCTAGAAATTCCAGCACATTGAGAAACCAGTTACATTCTTGAAATGTAATTGTGGATTTTAGTGAAGTATATATTTTAACAAAGACACTGCGCTGGAATGTTGTGATGGAAATCTCCAGGGAACAGTCGTGTGCTTCCAGCCCCCAGCCACCCCCGTTAAACTGCCCTACCCCCCTCTCGCAGTCTGCCCCTGCCCCCTCTCGCAGTCTGCCCCTGCCCCCCTCTGGCAGTCTGCCCCCCCCTCTCGCAGTCTGCCCCTGCCCCCCTCTGGCAGTCTGCCCCCCCCCCTCTGGCAGCCTGCCCCTGCCCCCCCCCTCGCAGTCTGCCCACAGTCGTGTGCTTCCAGCCCCCGGCCACCCCCGTTAAACGGCCCTGCCCCCCCTTGCAGTCTCCACCAATCACCATGTTGCTTCACGCTGCACTTGCCCTAACGCCCACCCTCATCCCATCCCTGCCAACCCCTCCTGCCACTCTGCTTCCACTCCGCTTCCACCCCTTCTTGCACCAGTCAATCTCTTGGACCTTCTCGATTATTCTGTCCCGTATTAGCCGGGGCATCCCGCATTTTGTCCCGTACGGGACTGCCTTTGTCCCGTATTAGTAGGGTTGCCAACTTCCTCACTCCCAAATACGGGACAAAGGGTGACGTCACCGCCCTGCGCCCCGCGTGACCTCACCCAGCCAGCGGCCACGTGCTCCCGCTCCACCAATGGCGGCCGCCCGGGCCGAGAGGCGGGTTGCGTAGCGTTGGTGGAGCGAGAGCACGTGGCCGCTGGCTGGGTGAAGTCACGCGGGGCGGTGACATCACCTTGTCCCGTATTTGGGAGTGAGGAAGTTGGCAACCGTCTGCGTGATGCTGTTGGTCACCGGCTTCCTTGTAAGTGGCGTTGCTCTGGAATGCTTCACTCTGCCCTGCGGAAGCCCAGGTTCATGGGGTTTCATTGTTTCAGGGATGTTTGTAATGGCGCTTCAACTTTTTTTCTTTTTCTCTCCACAGGTAAGTGAATTTAAAGATCTTAGCAGTTCTGGACTGTCGTGGGGTGACGCCAGTTGGCACGTGGACCGTTCTACAGTGAGACGGTAATGGTGTTTGTTTACCACGGAAACGTGTGGACATGAGCAATGTTTGTGTGTGAGGCCGCAGAGCTCGGGCTGAGGTTAGATAACACATGAGCAATGTTTGTGTGTGAGGCCGCAGAGCTTGGGCTGAGGTTAGATAACACAATCAATGTGAAAAGCAAATCAAATGAAAGTTGCTGGAGATGGTTGTGTTATTGACAGTCGGTTCCTCAAAAACTGAATGTGACAAAATTAATACTGAAACAGGTTAAGATCTGAATTAAAGTGCGGGGGGAGGATATTCTGAGCAAAGCACAATACTTTGTGTGGTGAGAATGCTAAAAGATGGGGCTCTGCTTGTGTTATCAATGATGATTGATTGTCGAGGTTTGGTGCTATTCAGACTATGAAACTTTCTAAGTAGAATGTGGACACAATCTTGCTACTATTGTCTCTGTGCCGATG
The DNA here is from genome assembly GCF_053455715.1 of Rhinoraja longicauda. NCBI lineage: Eukaryota > Metazoa > Chordata > Chondrichthyes > Rajiformes > Arhynchobatidae > Rhinoraja > Rhinoraja longicauda. Next base: position 54,026,109 of record NC_135964.1, on the reverse strand, counting down.
TTCCTTTGCTTCCTTCCATAAATGTTGTGATTTTTTTGTTGAGTATTGTAGAGACTAACAAAGAAGCAACAGTTTGAAATTGCCGGTAGACACAGAGTGCTGGAGTAACTCAGAGGGACAGGCAGCATCTCTGGAGAGAAGGAATAGGTTGAGGCCCTTCTTCAATTTGAAATTGCCACTGAGTTGAATTTGTCATCCCTGCTGCTAATGTGCCACATTGTGAGGGGGCTCTTGTGTTTGTGGTTTGGTTCTATTGCATAGAAAAGATTTCGGAAGACCTTTATAATGCCTGTTCACTGGTGTGGACGTGTCCAATCTAACAAGATAAAGACAGTATTACTGCATCATCTGTGGCGCCTCGGCCGGCTGTCAGCGGGAGAAAACTATGGACAAATCCTGCCGTTAAATAGATTTCTCATACAAATGAATTTAGTCATCTAAACTCAAGTTCTTGTAAATCCTTCTCGGAAATTAGTATGTGTAAGTGAATTGAGTGTTCATACAAAACTCAAGGGGAAAATAATATGAAGGATGTTATAAGATTACTGCTGTATTGAGCTGTTATTTGTAATGCTAATCCCAGCGCATGATAGATCCGACTCTTCATAAAGATACGTGTTTGATTTGCATTTGATTGTGGTGCTGAGTGTGGAGGTGTGTGTGTGTACGCGTGTGTGTGTCAGTGTCTGGCCCAGGTACTGCCTCAGACTGCCTCAGGTCAGGCACATCTGCCCCAGCTACAGATGCCTCACAAGAATGAGCACGTCATTGTGATGTCAACTCCAAGCACGATTGAAGAAGGGTCTCGACCCGAAACGTCACCCATTCCTTCTCTCCCGAGATGCTGCCTGACCCGCTGAGTTACTCCAGCATTCTGTGAGTTACTCCACGCTGAGTTACTCTACGCTGAGTTACTCCACGCTGAGTTACTCCAGCATTCTGTGAGTTACTCCACGCTGAGTTACTCTACGCTGAGTTACTCCAGCATTCTGTGAGTTACTCCACGCTGAGTTACTCCACGCTGAGTTACTCCACGCTGAGTTACTCTACCTTAGATTCTTCATCATTGGTTTAACTTCAAATCTGCCGTGGTTCGTTCATGGCCGCCCTCTCCATGTGAAGCTTCAATTAAAACATTATTTATGACTTCACCATCGCTTTGCCTGTGATATACCCCCCCTGTGGGTCAGTTTTAAGGGGTGCCCAAGGTTGTGCCAGCTATCCTCCGGGTGGGTCTCTGGGACACTGAGTGGGTCTCTGGGCCACTGGGTGGGTCTCTGGGCCACTGGGTGGGTCTCTGGGACACTGGGTGGGTCTCTGGGACACTGGGTGGGTCTCTGGCACGTGGGTGGGTCTCTGGCACGTGGGTGGGTCTCTGGGACACTGGGTGGGTCTCTGGGACACTGGGTGGGTCTCTGGCACGTGGGTGGGTCTCTGGGACACGTGGGTGGGTCTCTGGGACACTGGGTGGGTCTCTGGGACACTGGGTGGGTCTCTGGGACACTGGGTGTGTCTCTGGGACACTGGGTGGGTCTCTGGCACGTGGGTGGGTCTCTAGGACACTGGGTGTGTCTCTGGGACACTGGGTGGGTCTCTGGGCCACTGGGTGGGTCTCTGGGACACTGGGTGGGTCTCAGGGACACTGGGTGGGTCTCTGGGACACGTGGGTGGGTCTCTGGGACATTGGGTGGGTCTCTGGGACACTGGATGGGTCTCTGGGACACGTGGGTGGGTCTCTGGGACACTTGGTGGGTCTCTGGCACGTGGGTGGGTCTCTGGGACACTGGGTGGGTCTCTGGGACACTGGGTGGGTCTCTGGGACACTGGGTGGGTCTCTGGGACACTGGGTGTGTCTCTGCTCCACTCTGTCCCTCTGGTGAAGTGTCGGGGACTGCAGGTGATATTTGCAGAGCTGTCCAAGCTGACCTCTGTCAGTGTGCCTTACTCCAGTGTGTCCTCCCTCGTGTGTTACATAAACCATTAACCATTCCATCAGCTCGGTGGCTGCAGTTTGTTTCTGCTACAGAAACCTCTTGTCCTCTAGTTTCAAAGTCATGCCGACAAATTAAACCGTCCCTACAAATGAATGTTTGCTGTAACCTCTCAGTTGAGAGTCTGAATCCAGCACAAGTAGTAACTGGGGAAAGATGGGAGCAGAATGTGAGGAGTTTCAATGTGGAGTAACAACATTGGAGCCTTGCTGTACAGAGGGCAAAGTGGTGCAAAGTGTAGGTGGTGACGTTGGCATGAGCCTGCGTGTGCCCACCTTCAGCTTGGCATGAACCTGCGTATGCCCACCTTCAGCTTGGCATGAACCTGCGTGTGCCCACCTTCCGCCCCAGACGGTAAGAATCACCGTGCTGCATATGTTAGTGTTACACCTTCACCGTTAGTTGAACATTTAAGAAACAGTTGCACAGGTACATGGATAGGGCAGGTTTGGAGAGACATGGACCAAACGCAGGCAGGTGGGACTAGTGTAGCTGGGGCATGTTGGCCGGTGTGGGCAAGGTGGGTTGAATGCCTGTTTCCACACTGTATCACTGTGATGTGGATGGTGTAGGTTAGGTGGAGGTTATTGGTGGTGAATGGAATGGAATGGGGGTTGTGATGAGTGAGGTAAGAAACATAGAAACATAGAAACATAGAAAATAGGTGCAGGAGTAGGCCATTCGGCCCTTCGAGCCTGCACCGCCATTCAATATGATCATGGCTGATCATTCAGCTCAGTAGCCTGTACCTGCCTTCTCTCCATACCCCCTGATCCCTTTAGCAAAAAGGGCCACATCTAACTCCCTCTTAAATATAGCCAATGAACTGGCCTCAACTACCTTCTGTGTCAGAGAATTCCACAGACTCACCACTCTGTGTGAAGAAATGTTTTCTCATCTCGGTCCTAAAAGACTTCCCCCTTATTCTTAAGCTGTGACCCCTGGTTCTGGACTCCCCCAACATCGGGAACAATCTTCCCGCATCTAGCCTCTCCAACCCCTTAAGAATTTTATATGTTTCTATAAGATCCCCCCTCAGTCTTCTAAATTCCAGCGAGTACAAGCCCAGTCTATCTAGTCTTTCCTCATATGTAAGTCCCGCCATCCCAGGGATCAATCTGGTGAACCTTCTCTGTACTCCCTCTAAGGCAAGAACGTCTTTCCTCAGATTAGGAGACCAAAACTGCACACAATACTCCAGGTGCGGTCTCACCAAGGCCCTGTACAACTGCAGCAGAACCTCCCTGCTCCTAAACTCAAATCCTCTTGCTATGAATGCCAACATACCATTCGCTTTCTTCACTGCCTGCTGCACCTGCATGCTTGCTTTCAATGACTGGTGCACCATGACACCCAGGTCACGTTGCATCTCCCCTTCTCCCAATCGGTCACCATTCAGGTAATACTCTGCTTTCCTGTTCTTGCCGCCAAAGTGGATAACCTCACATTTATCCACATGATATTGCATCTGCCATGCATTTGCCCACTCGCCTAATCTATCCAAGTCACTCTGCAGCCTCCTAGCATCCTCCTCGCAGCTAACACTGCCACCCAGCTTCGTGTCATCCGCAAACTTAGAGATGTTGCATTCAATTCCCTCGTCCAAATCATTAATATACACTGTAAATAACTGGGGTCCCAGCACTGAGCCTTGCAGTACCCCACTAGTCACTGCCTGCCATTCCGAAAAGGACCCGTTTATTCTTACTCTTTGCTTCCTGTCCGCCAACCAATTTTCTATCCACCTCAACACTGAACCCTCAATACCGTGTGCTTTAAGTTTGTACACCAATCTCCTATGTGGGACCTTGTCGAAGGCCTTCTGAAAGTCCAGATATAACACATCGACTGGTTCTCCCTTATCCACTCTACTAGTTACATCCTCTGTGTGCCAGTGCTGGAGTAGCTCTGAGCTGCGAGACGTGCTGGCCCTAGAATGCATTGCAGTCAGTGGTGGGGACAGTAAGGATGCAGCTACAACCTGCATAGGCCCAGGGCAGTCCAGAGCGATCGGACACTAGACTGGAATGGTCATGAATGTACAGCTTCCTATTTCAGAACAACATGTGCAGCGTGGCTGGCGTCAGTGTCGATCTACAGGTCACCCACAGCCTGCAGTACAGGGACCAGCCTGCTCGTTGATCATCACTACTGGAGAGTGAGTGTGGGGCCATTGACAGCCTGGCCTTTGTGCTTCATCTTGCCTGCCTGCCTGCACCTTGTGGTGAAGTGTAGTGGGACCACGGTGGTCCCCTGTGTGGTCTCCTGGGCCTCTCCACAGTAAGGTGAAGCTAAAGAGACCAGGGTCAGTAACAAGACGACAAATATCCAGCCAACCCTGGTGGCAGAGCAGTGTGATTGGGACAGTGAACGTTATTATTGTACCAGCGTTGTGTGCAAAAGCTAAGCACAGCCTGGTGTGTACTTTCAGTAAATGACACATCAGTTCAGAGACCAATTCAATGCGACAATGGGATCACGTTCACTTGTCAACCTGAGTCCCCAATTGGTATTGACAACACGAGTGACACAAAACACAGCGGACAAAGTGACCAATGCAAGCGGAGGTGGCCATTGGAAGTGTAGGATTTCACAAGGTCCTGAACATTGCATTTGAATGTTGGCTTGCATTGTGTTTGAGTTTTCTTGTGTTTCTGTGCCTCAGCTCGTCAGTGTGGCACCGACTGACTGATTGGCGGGAGGATGTGAGTCTAAGGCAGAGGAAGCAACTGCAGACGCTGGTTTAAACCGGAGATAGACACAGAGTGCTGGAGTAACTCAGCGAGTCGGGCAGCATCTCCTTAGAGAAGGAATGGGTGACGTTTCGGGTCGAGACTCTTCTTCAGAACCGACCTTCAGATCTTCCTTCGACCCAAAAGGTCACCCATTCCTTCTCCCCAGAGATGCTGCCTGACCCGCTGAGTTACTCCAGCATTGTGTATCTGCCTGTGAGTCTAAGGTGTTCTCTCCAACACGAGAGACATGTTGACAGTGACCATGACCGGTGGTGGACGTGGAAACACTGCGGATACGATCAGTAACACGCGGGAGGGATGTGAATAACAAGAGGAGAATGAGATGTTGAGAGAAAGATCAAACAGGGCAGTGTGTCAGAGAGTATCGTGGAGCCAGCGGTCTCATTCAGCACAGCGCACGCAACCAAAATGTACTTTGATGTTTTGCCAATGAACATCTTGTGTGTCATTCTTGATTTATTACCACAAATTACTTGCACTACCAGCACCGTCAGAAATAAACTTGTAACCACCTCAACCTCAGCCAAGCACATGACAGCTCAAAATGGCCACAGCTCCAGGCAAGACCTCACTCGGAAATATCAAACGTCTTCATTTATTATTGGCTGTTTCTCACGGCTGGGGTGGATGCCACATAAACGTTCCATGCACAGTTATGCAGGAAGGTGAGAGACGGAGAGTTTGAAGGAGTTGTCAGCAGTGTCCTCAATGCTGCTGCTTCACCATTGCAGATCAGAGCTCCCTTGTCAGAGAGACACCAAGCATCTCCTCACCGCTGCCACTCGTTACCCTGGTTCTCGGGTCCTCCCTCTTCCTGTGGGTAACCCAGCACTCCGCCTGTGTGCAGCACGCTGGCACAAGGACATCAACAGCCAACCTGACTCTGGTCACAGTTGGGTGATTAACAGTGGCGAGGAGACTGGAAGAACAACACGATCTTTCATTCAGAACCGTGCTGGTGGAGATACTGACCCAGTCCCAGATGACAGCTGTCCCAACAATGCACTTGGCTGCCGCGCTCCCTCAGCATCGCCCATCCCGCCCCTCAGCACCCCCATCCCATCCCATCCCCCAGCACTGCCCATCCCATCCCATCCCATCCCCCAGCACCCCCATCCCATCCCATCCCCCAGCACCCCCATCCCATCCCATCTCCCAGCACTGCCCATCCCATCCCATCCCCCAGCACCCCCCATCCCATCCCATCCCATCCCTCAGCATCGCCCATCCCATCCCTCAGCACCCCCATCCCATCCCATCTCTCGGCACCGCCCGTCTCTGGGCACCGGCCCTGTGGTACCGGCTCACCTAGACCCTTTGTCCACGACCCTCTGCTGGGATCGTTTTATTCTCACCCCCCTTGTGCTACAGATATCTGTTGTCATCACCTACTTCCACTCTTCACTGACCTCTCCTCTGCAGTTGCAGTTGTACATTTGCCCAGTGCTTGGTGGGTGGGCAAGGGCCTACAACACTGGCTCTGACCCTCTCCACACTACCTCCAGCACCTTGTTATTTATGGAGATGGACACTAAATGCTGGAGTAACTCAGCGGGTCAGGCAGCATCTCTGGAGAGAAGGAATGGGTGACGTTTCGGGTCGAGACCCTTCTTCAGACTGGCTAAGGGAGTCTAGAGATATGGATGGGTAAGGTGTGAATACAACAGATCAGAGATAGACCATGATAAGGAAATGTAGGACGGTTCATTGTTAGCTGAGGGGTACATGACAAGGAGGTTATCAGGAAAATTAATCAGAAGGATAGTGAAACTAGTCGGAGGACTGGGGTGTGGGAGGGACTGAGAGAGAGGGGAAGCAAGGGTTATTTGAAGTTGGAGGTCAATGTTCATACCACTGGGGTGTAAACTGCCCAAGTGACATATGAGGTGCTGTTCCTCCCCTTGTTTCTTGCCTCACTCACTCTGACATTATTTCAGGAGCTGCCCCTGCCTGTGTGTGCACTGGCTCACACCCATGATTGACCAAGTGCTGCGGTACGCGGTGATATTGGTCCACTCTGCCTTGTCCGATGGTTCCAGTTGGAGACTGACACAAGGTGTGCAGAATGGAAGCTGATTAATTGGAAGGTGATTGATGACCCGGCATGTGCAGTGACATGTTTACCATTGCAGACTGTGTTAGAGGAGGCAAGGGGAAGGCTTGCATTACAGAGGCCTGCTGAATAATGAATCAGAAGCTGGGAGTTTAAAGCCTCCACTTACTCTGCCACACTCTCCATTTTCACCTCGTTTACATGCCAACCTGTCTGGCCGCTGATGGCTTGGTGTAATATGTGGTTTGCTGCTTAGCACACTGCGATCGATGCAGCTTGGACATGCTGGGTGCTGCACTCTCACCACAGTAAGTGTCATTGTGTTGCAGAGTGACTCCATCACACTGCCCATTCAACACTCTCAGACAGTCTATTTATTGTGGAATCGCAGAGAGTTGTTTAAATTATGCAGTGTGATAAATTGTCATTAACAAACGGCTTTCCCTTCTAACAATATGTTAGAATGCTCGCACCATATATTTTAATTGTAAAAGCTGCAATCTGGAATCGATAGTGGGAAGAGAAAGCTGTGAGGAAGGTTGACACAACACCAGCCCTCCTCTCCTCTCCCCACGCACCCATCATCTCCCCTTGACTCTACCCCTGGTCCATACACCAGGGGCTGCTTACCGCGACCAATTAACCCACCAGCACTTGTGTTTTGAGATGTGGGAGGAAACCGGAGCACCACAGTGAGGCCAAGGAGTGGGGAACATGCAAACTCCACACAGACAGCACCAGAGGCCAGGTTTGAACTGGCTCAATGGGAAGGTGAGGCATCGGCAGAGAATACACTGCCCTTTCTCTGCACTTCTCTACACGTTCTGCCTGCCTTCAGAGTGGAAGACTTGAGTGGGGTTTGCTTGCCGAGCAATTTCTGTGCTGCAGGAGTTTGCTGCTGAGAATAATAGGGGCTGTGGTGAGACTGATCCTACTGTTTGCTCCATCAGCTGTGGCAAGCCTGCATTCACCAAAGAATAGCTCTCTGACTGAATGGAGAGCAATCTGCGATGTGAGTCATTGGCAGCAGAGATCACTGAAGTGTATATTGCTAGTTAACATCACGCGGGACTGACAAAGATTATTATAGCCTAGCCACGCTTCACAACGTTTGAAAAGTCACCCCTCTCACTGTCAAATTATCCACTGCGGTTCACTCCACAGGTTTATGTGCAAAGCCTGTCCCATGGACTCCTCACGGGTGTCAGGGGTTATGGGGGAGAAGGCAGGAGAATGGGGTTAGGAGGGAGAGATAGATCAGCCGTGATTGAATGGCGGAGTAGACTTGATGGGCCGAATGGCCTAATTCTGCTCCTAGCACTTATGACCTCACACCACTGGCACGCCACTGCCTCTGCCGAGCTGGTGAACCCTCTGCTTGTGTTGGGAGAATGTATTGCAGCACAATTTAACCACATCGTCCAACATTAAACTCCTGTAGCATCCTTCCACGCTGGGCTGATGTACAAAGTGAATGCCTCTGAGATTGCACCCCCTCCTTGTGGTCTCCTGTCCTGTCCGAGGTGAAAATCGAGATCAACCTTTCAAAAGCAAACCTGCAGAAGCTGGAAATCTGAAAATTAAACAAAACTGAAAATGCAGGAACAACTCAGCAGGTCAGGCAGTATCTGTGGAAAGAGAAACAATGAACGTTTCTAGTCAAAGATCCATCATCAGGACCGAGAAAGGGAGAAAACAAAGCAGTCCAGGTGGTATTGTTGAGAGACCTTGGAGTTCAAGACCACAGTCTGCTCTGGCAGCTCATTCCATACACCCACCACCCTCTGTGTGAAAAGGTTACCCCTCGGATTCCTATTAAATCCTTTTCCCTTCACCTTGAACCCATGTCTTCTCGGTGATGTATGGGGTTGAGACCCTCCTTCAGACCATGTTCTCCATAGATGCCACCTGACCTGCTGTGCCTTGTATCCTGGTGTGCATTGGCTAGTGTCTGCAGTTCTGTGTTGCTATTTCTCTCTGCCAGTATGTGGGATCCATTGAGGACAACGCATTAAGGAGTAGGATTCCCCACTAATGCCAATTCCTGTCAGGGACACAAGAGTTTGGTGATAATGATAATGAAGATGCCGCAGGGAATCCAACTACAAGTGCGTGAGCTGACTATATTCCTGGTGTTCACTGAACAGCTCCACTCAATCCACCTTCATCGCCTGTCCACTCCCTCCGCAGATGCTGCCTAACCTGATCTTCCGGTTGCTCAACACTTTAACTCCTCCTCCCATTCCCACACTGACCGTTCTGTCCTGGGCCTCCTCCATTGTCAGTGACTCACACCGGTCACTATTGGCCCTGACCTTACTCTCTTATCCCTTCTCGAATTTCCTTCCCATTAATTCGAGAGTCTTTTGTAACTTTCCCTGTACTCACTTCCCCTTTAACTCCATCTTTATGTTCCCAATTTGTCAACCCCTCCCCCCTCTATTTAGTTTAAACCCACACGTGTAGCACGAGCAAACCTGGCTGCCAGAACACTGGGCCCCCTCCAGTCAAGGTGTAACCCGTCCCTTTTGTACAGGTCACCCCTAGCATGGAGGAGATCCCAGTGGTCTATAAATCTAAATCCCTGCTCCCTGCACCAGCCCCCCCAGCCACACATTCAGATCCCCGATCACAGACACACACACACGCACGCGGACACACACACGCATATGGACACGCACACGGACACACACGCATATGGACACGCACACGGACACACACGCACACACGTTCCATTCCAAGAACAGTCAAATTATAACAAATCCGATGTCACAGTCAAATATACAGAATATGTGTTTGAGTTTTGGGTGACGCTGCAAATAGGAACCAATGTGCAGCTGGAAACTGGAACCGTTATCACCTGTTTGCCCAAACATGAGTATCATCCTTTAATGCCTGAACTCGATGGATAATATTCATGATGGTAATGTTGGCGTGGACACTTCATGCACTGTGTTGCTGTAGCTGGAGCCAGTGTGTGGTGTTTGTACAGTGGCAGTATCAGGCGTGGGACCTTTATTCCAGGTGTAATGTCATAACTCTGGCTCCTTGGGACAGGTGTTACCTGTAAGGTTCACTTGCAGTTATTTGACAGTGACAATGTGTTACTTGACAGCAGCCACTCTCTCTCTCAGCGGCAACCCACTTACACCCTGACAACTGACACTGGCACCAGAACACCTGTCAGGTTGTGAGCCGTCATCCAAGCCCTGTGAGTGAGTGCCGGTGAGTTTAACCCCTGAGGCACCTCCTGCAGCGAGACCTGTCTGTCACGCCGACCGGTACAGAAGGGACAGAGGCACTTTCCATTTGGTGTCATGTTCGGCACAGACATGATGGGCCGAAGGGCCTGTTCCCATGCTGTGCTGTTTTGTAGAGCAGTACGGTCAGAGTTACAAACCAGGGGAGCTCTGCACACAGCACAATCCTGATGGCCCTGCTCTCCTTGACACGTAGCGAGTTGATCAGGGAATGTTCTCGTCCCACCCCCTCCTGGGCTGGGCTCTATTGCCCACACACTTCCATACAGTGCTCCAGACTAGGGGCGCCAACTATCTCACTCCCAAATACGGGACAAGGTGACATCACCGCCCCGCGCCCCACGTGACCTCACCCAGCCAGCGGCCACGTGCTCCCGCTCCACCAACGGCGCCCGCCCGGGCCGGGAGGCGGGTTGCTACGCAACCTCCGTTAGGCGGCGCCCGGGCCTACAATGTCCGGGACTACAGTGTCCAGAAGGTAGACACAGATTTTAACCAGCATCTGCAGTTTTTTTTCTACTACACTGTCTAAGCCTGCAGTGTCCGGGCCTACAGTGCTCCCTGGGCCTACAGCATCCGGGCCTACAGTGTCCGGGCCTACAGTGTCCGGGCCTACAGTGTCTGGGCCTTCAGCATCCGGGCCTACAGCGTCCGGGCCTACAGTGTCCGGGCCTACAGTGTCCGGGCCTACAGTGTCCGGGCCTACAGTGTCCGGGCCTACAGTGTCCGGGCCTACAGTGTCCGGGCCTACAGTGTCCAGGCCTACACTGCCCCCCGGGCCTAATACGGGACAAGGGCAGTCCCGTACGGGACAAACCAATTTAGCCCAAAATACAGGATGTCCCGGCTAATACGTGACAGTTGGCAACCCGAGCCCAGACTGAGACCCAGTGCGTGCGTTGCATCCTCTAGAAACAAGCGAGCTTCTCTGTGGCTGCTGGAGGTGGTACTTGCACCCGGTGGTCTGGGTGTGGACAAGACGTGTGGGAAGGAACTATACATGCTGCTTTGCACTGATGATAGACACACAATGCTGGAGTAACTCAGCGGGTCAGGCAGCATCTCTGGAGAGAAGGAATGGGTGACGTTTCGGGTCGAGACTAGTTTCACTGTCCTTCTGATTAATTTTACTGATTGTCTGCCTCCTTGTCACCTTCCCCTCAGCTCACAATGAACCGCTCTACATTTCCTTATCACTGTCTGCTTTGATCTGTTGTTTTCACACCTTATCCTTCCATATCTCTAGACTCCCTCTCCCCAGACTCAGTCTGAAGAAGGGTCTTGATCTGAAACCCATTCCTTCTCTCCACAGAAGCTGCCTGACCCGCTGAGTTACTCCAGCACTTCCTGTCTATCTTTAGTGTGTGGACGTTGGGCCACGCTGTGTGTCTCTGAGACTCTATCTGAGCACATTGACACGCTGCTCCCTGCAAAGCAGTGGTGAGAGTGAGTGTGGACAGTGATCGGTGGTGAGAGTGAGTGTGAGTGGTGAGTGTGAGTGGTGAGAGTGAGTGTGGATGGTGAGAGTGAGTGGGCGGTGATCGGTGGTGAGAGTGAGTGTGAACGGTGAGTGTGAGTGTGGATGTTGAGAGTGAGTGTGATCAGTGGTGAGAGTGAGTGTGAGTGGGTGGTGATCGGTGGTGAGTGTGAGAGTGAGTGTGAGTGGGTGGTGAATGAGTGGGTGGTGAGTGTGAGTGGGTGGTGAGCGTGAGTGTGAGTGGGTGGTGAGTGTGAGTGTGAGTGGGTGGTGAGCGTGAGTGTGGGTGGGTGGTGAGTGTGAGAGTGAGTGTGAGTGGGTGGTGAGCGTGAGTGTGGGTGGGTGGTGAGTGTGAGAGTGAGTGTGAGTGTGAGAGTGAGCGTGAGTGTGAGTGGGTGGTGAGAGTGAGTGTGAGTGTGAGTGGGTGGTGAGCGTGAGTGTGGGTGGGTGGTGAGTGTGAGAGTGAGTGTGAGTGTGAGAGTGAGCGTGAGTGGGTGGTGAGCGTGAGTGTGAGTGGGTGGTGAGTGTGAGAGTGAGTGTGAGTGTGAGTGGGTGGTGAGCGTGAGTGTGGGTGGGTGGTGAGTGTGAGAGTGAGTGTGAGTGTGAGTGGGTGGTGAGCGTGAGTGTGGGTGGGTGGTGAGTGTGAGAGTGAGTGTGAGTGAGAGTGAGCGTGAGTGGGTGGTGAGCGTGAGTGTGAGTGGGTGGTGAGTGTGAGAGTGAGTGTGAGTGTGAGTGGGTGGTGAGTGTGGGTGGGTGGTGAGAGTGAGTGTGAGAGTGAGTGTGAGTGGGTGGTGAGTGTGAGTGTGAGTGGGTGGTGAGCGTGAGTGTGGGTGGGTGGTGAGTGTGAGAGTGAGTGTGAGCGTGAGTGTGAGTGGGTGGTGATCGGTGGTGAGTGAGCTGCTGCTGAGTGTAGACTGCTGTACACAGCGATGTGATCCAATTGGCATTGGAAGGGTTAGTGTTTGCAGGCACTCGAAGCACTTGAATTATCCATGAGGACTACGTGCACACAAGGGTAATGTAAACCTATTGCACAAATGGATCACTTCACGGGGCTGAGAAGTGGATGCACACGTGTCCAGTTGCTGATTGTAATTGCTGGGCATGGTTTGTTTGACAAGCTCTCAACAGCATCATCTGATCAGAGCTCCTTGTACAATCATCGACGTCTCTCCACGACGTCTCGGCACGATATCTCCCCTGCATCCGTGTGCCACTCATACCCTCCCTCTCCATCCTGAGATCAGGACCTACCTCAGCACTGGCAATGTAAACCTTCACAACCAGCCTCCTTCATATTTTAACGGCCGGTCTGGGAAGTGACTGCTTTGTGAACCTACAGTACTGCCCGCGTGCAGAAACACTGCAGATGCTGCAATCTTGAGCAAAGAAAATATGCTGGAGGAACTCAGGGGGTCAGGCAGCATCTGTGGAGGGAATAGACAGGTGACGTTTCTGGTCGGGACCCTTCTTCAGACTTGAAGTGCTCTGCCCATATTAAGGCCTTCTGTTTACTTGGGACAGAAGTGATTGACTCAGTCCACAAACTGTTTCAAGTAACGTGGCTGGGCAAAACTGTGTGACTTGGAGCACAGAACAGTACAGCACAAGAACAGGCCCTTCGGCCCACAATGTCCATGCCAAGCATGATGCCGACACCATCTCTTATCTATCAATGCATAATCCATATCCCTTCATTCCCACCCCTCCTGATTACTGTGTTACCTTAGTGCCCCATCACAACCTGGAGATGTGAGCATCTGACATTAGTTTCCAATCGATGGACATTAGATCTTAGGACTAAAACTCACACAAAGCACATATTTTGCAGCTTCCTCTAAGGACTTTAGTCTCTGGGTTGTGTGGTCTCACCTCAAGGTTCAGTGAACTTGCCTCAGTAAGTCTATTGCCCACGGGCAGCACGGTGGAGCAGCGGTAGAGTTGCTGCCTTACAGCGAATGCAGCGCCGGAGACCCGGGTTCCATCCCGACCACGGGAGTTGTACGTTCTCCCCGTGACCTGCGTGGGTTTCCTCCGAGATCTTCGGTTTCCTCCCACACTCCAAAGACGTGCGGGTTTGTAGGTTAATTGGCTTGGTATAAATGTAAAAATTGTCCCTAGTGTGTGTAGGATAGTGTTAGTGTGCGGGGATCGCTGGGCGGCGCCGACCCAGTGGGCTGAAGGGCCTGTTTCCGCGCTGTATCTCTAAACTAAACTAAATTAAACCTCAGTAATGTTTAGTAATAATAACAAGATCACTTGTATATTTCCCCTTCATGCTGACATACTCCAGGATCTCTGACTCCTGGTCATTCCCTCTTCTCCCCTCTCCCGTCAGGCAGAAGTGGCAAAAGCTTGACAGCATGCACCACCACACAAACACCCGCTGTTAACACACTACTGAACCATCGAGACAAGAGTGTTTTACTGTCATGTGTCCCAGATAGAACAACGAAACTCTTACTTACAGCAGCACAACACAACGTGTAAACATAGTACACTGTAAACAATGATAAACGAGAGAGCTTACATATATATGCCTGAACTTACATATATATCTATATATATATATACACATACACATACACACATACTCAAAAAACAAACAAAAGTGGTACAAAAATAATAATAATAACAGGAATAGTCTATTGTAGTTCAGAGCTTATTTGAGGTTGTGGTTTAACAGCCTGGTGGCTGTGGGGAACAAGCTGTTACTGAACCTGGACCTTACAGTTTTCAGGCTCCTGTACCTTCTTCCCCATGGCAGGGGTGGTGTGGGTCAGGGTGGTATGGGTCAGGGTGGTGTGTGGCCAGGGTGGTGTGGGTCAGGGTGGTGTGGGTCAGGGTGGTGTGGGTCAGGGTGGTGTGGGTCAGTGAGAGTGTGGGTCAGTGAGTGTGTGGTCAGGATGGTGTGGGTCAGTGAGTGTGTGGGTCAGTGTGTGTGTGGGTCAGGGTGGCGTGGGTCTCTGATGATGCTGGCTGCCTTTTTGAGGCAGTGACTCTGGTAAATCCCTTTGATGGTGGGGAGGTCAGAGCTGGTGATGGACTGTGCAGTGTTCACAACTTTTTGCAGTCTTTTCCGCTCCTGAACATTCAAGTTGCTGAACCAGGCCGTGATGCAACCAGTCAATATGCTCTCTACTGGACACCTGTAGAAGTTCAAGAGAATCCGCTTTGATATACCGAATCTCCGTAATCTTCTCGGGAAGTTGATGGGCTTTATTTATAATTGCATCAGTGTGCTGGGTCCAGGAAAGATCTTCGGAAATATGCACGCCCAGGAATGTGAAGTTTTTGACTCTCTCCACCATCGTCCCGTTGATATAAACAGGATTGTGGGTCCTCATCCTTCCTCGTCCAAAGTCCAAAGTCCACAATCAGTTCATTGGTTTTACTGATATTGAGAGGCAGGTTGTTGTTCCAGCCCCATTTGGTCAATCGGCCGATCTCACTTCTGTACTCTGTACACCTGTACCACCTGTAATACGTCCAACAACGGTGGTGGCACCGGTGAACTTGTAGATGGAGTTGGCGCTGGGTCCGGCTACACAGTCGGTCCCATAAGCAAAGAGTGCAGTCTCAGTCTTCCAACCTACCTCGTTACGGTCCTTGTACTTTTTCAATCTGTACTTTCTCTGCTGCTACAACACTGTAAGACTATATTCTGCAGTCTGTTATTGTTCTCAGTGTGCTCTGTATGGCTAGATGGTATTGGTGTATATAGTATAGTATGATTAGACTAGATAATATCTCGGTACACGTGACAATGGTAAACCAACACCATGTGTAGGAAGGAACTGCAGATGCTGGTTTAAACCGAAGATAGACACAAAATGCTGGAGTAACTCAGCAGGTCAGGCAGCATCTCTGGAGAGAAGGAATGGGTGACGTTTCGGGTCGAGACCCTTCTTCAGAATGAATGTCACAGGAAGGGGAAACGAGTGATTTAGACAATGATGTAGAAAGATAAAGAACAATGAATGAAAGCTGTGCGAGGAGAAGACCTGGCAAACTACAACAATGGCCTGTTTCCTTTATCATTGTTACTTCGTTTGCATTTCTTTCATTCATGAATTGTCTCTCACACTGCATCAGCTGGGGGGCTGCCCGTGTTTGATCCCCGCGGAGAGTGGATGGGCCGGGTGGGGAGAGTGGATGGGCCGGGTGGGGAGCGTGGATGGGCCGGGTGGGGAGCGTGGATGGGCCGGGTGGGGAGAGTGGATGGCCCGGGTGGGGAGAGTGGATGGCCCTGGTGTGGAGCGTGGATGGCCCGGGTGGGGAGAGTGGATGGGCCGGGTGGGGAGCGTGGATGGGCCGGGTGGGGAGCGTGGATGGTCTGGGTGGGGAGAGTGGATGGGCCGGGTGGGGAGCGTGGATGGGCTGGGTGGGGAGCGTGGATGGGCCGGGTGGGGAGAGTGGATGGGCCGGGTGGCAGGTCCCTGGTAGCTGAGGATCGGAGCAGGAAGTCTGATCTCCGCCATTGGGAATAGCAGGCTGCAGGTTCAGGCAGAGGTTCACAGCCTACCTCATTTTCATTTCAAAGATTCTGAATTTATAAATCAATTCCTGTATTTCATACATTTTTTCTCTCTTTCCCCGTGGTGGTGAGATCACAGTCTGAGTGTTCCCAACAGTGGTGAACATAATGGGGCTGGATGTCTGTTCAATGATCATTGGCATTGTATCTCTGACAATTGTGATCCGTTTATCGAGGGGACATTTATTGTGGTCAAGTCCTTTGATAAAAGGTGATTAAGCCAAACATTGATTATGTATCCAGTAACAAGTAAATCAATGCAGAGCTGTGATGGGGCAATATCTCACAGGTCTACGTTACCTGAAGCTAATGAGGCTTGAAACTGCAGCTTCAGAGCCAAGCTGGATTACAGGTATGGACGGTTACATTGTATGATTGCACTAGGGTTGCCAACTGTCCCGTATTAGCCGGGACATCCCGTATTGTGGGCTAAATTAGTTTGTCCCATAAGGGACCGCCCTTGTCCCGTATTAGTAGGGTTGCCAACTTCCTCACTCCCAAATAAGGGACAAAGGGTGTCGTCACCGCCCCGCGCCCCACGTGACCTCACCCAGCCAGCGGCCACGTGCTCCCGCTCCACCAATGCTACGCAACCCGCCTCCTGGCCCGGGCGGCCGCCATTTGCGGAGCGGGAGCATGTGGCCACTGGCTGGGTGAGGTCACGTGGGGCGTGGGGCGGTGACGTCACCTTGTCCCGTATTTGGGAGTGAGAAAGTTGGCAACCCTGTTGCACGCTTCCACACCCAGTCACTGGTCTGCAATCACTTTGCATCACCCGTCTTCATCTGAAGCTCTGCTCCACAAGCCCCAGTCCCAGCACACAGCCAGGATTCACTGAGGGCAGCTGACATTAGAGGAATGGAAGGAATGGAGGCATGAATGGCCTGTTCCTTTGTATTACGTTCTCCCTGGTTGTGAGCAACAGCTGTCATATTGTGGTCAGATTCTGCAGGTTAGGCCCTAAACCTGCCCTGTTGGTCGTTGAGTCTTCACAGAGGCACAATCAGTCTGCACTGGCTTCCTGAAACATTCCCCTGGCACCCTGCACCTGCACTTGCCTCAGCATTCCTCTTTCTTCCTCATTATCCCAGGAGTCCAGTCTTTACATCCCTACCTTTCCTCCTTTAGATGACTCACCTCCACCTGAATCAGCCCCTTAACTCTACTATTACTCCTGTTGGTCCATGGTTCCATAAATCCATTCCCATCTGATTGCGTTTTGTGACCGAGTTGTTTAGCTGTAGGCAGTGTTCACTGGATTTTGGTTAGTTGTAGGCGGTGTTTGCTGGATTTTGTTTCGTTGTAGACTGTGTTCACTGGATTTTGTTTAGTTATAGACAGTGTGTCGCTGGATTTAGTTTAGTTATAGGCCGTGTTCACTGGATTTTGTTTAGCTGTAGGCTATGGTCTCCAAATTTGAGGAAGGATATTCTTGCTATTGAGGGCGTGCAGCGTAGGTTTACTAGGTTAATTCCCGGAATGGCGGGACTGTCATATGTTGAAAGACTGGAGCGACTAGGTTTGTATACACTGGAATTTAGAAGGATGAGAGGGGATCTCATCGAAACGTATAAGATTATTAAGGGGTTGGACATGTTAGAGGCAGGAAACATGTTCCCAATGTTGGGGGAGTCCAGAACCAGGGGCCACAGTTTAAGAATAAGGGGTAGGCCATTTAGAACAGAGATGAGGAAAAACTTTTTTAGTCAGAGAGTTGTGAATCTGTGGAATTCTCTGCCTCAGAAGGCAGTGGAGGCCAATTCTCTGAATACATTCAAGAGAGAGCTAGATAGAGCTCTTAAGGATAGCGGAGTCATGGGGTATGGGGAGAAGGCAGGAACGGGGTACTGATTGAGAATGATCAGCCATGATCACATTGAATGGCGGTGCTGGCTCGAAGGGCCGAATGGCCTCCTCCTGCACCTATTGTCTATTGTCTATTGATCACTGGATTTTGCTTAGTGGTCGGCAGTGTTTGCTGGATTATGTTTAGCTGTAGTTTGGGTTCGCTGGATTTTGTTTAACTGTTGGCTGTGTTCACTGTGTTCAGGGTTTACCCAAGTCTCCTCATCGAAGTTGGCTGACGTTCAGTTTAGAATTCCAGCTTTAGGTTGTTCCTGGCCTTCTCCAGTAGTGATCTAGCCTTCTGATACGATGGTGAGTCTGATCCAAGTTTCCCCCCTCATTCCCCGGACCGGATCAGGCAGTGAGTGGCACCTTCCTGTCGAGCTGAGACCACGATGGATGAGAGAACTCTCCTCATCCTCCCCTTCACTTCCCTTCAACATTTATCCCAATGTCACCCAGCAATAACTTTCCACAACTCTGCCATTCCCCTGAAGATGTTCCTACTATCTCACAAGTTATAGGAGTAGAATTAGGCCATTCGGCCCTATGAGCCTACCCCGCCATTCAATCATGACTGATCGCTGCCTCCTAACCCAATTTTCCTGCCTTCTCCCCATAACCCTTGACACCCGTTCTAATCAAGAATTGGAATTTGGAGCTCTGAAGAACATCCTTACTAGTTCTTTAGCCTGTCCGGTGAATCTGTGGAATTCATTGCCAAAGACGGCTGTGGAGGTTGTCATTGGATATTGTTTAGATGGAGATTGGCAGATTGTTGATCAGTGCGGGTGTCAGGGGTTATGGGGAGAAGGCAGGAGAATGGGGTTGAGGGAGAGATAGATCAGCCATGATTGAATGGCGGAGTAGACTTGAGGGGCTGAATGGCCTAATTGTGCTCCTACAACGTATGAACTAGTGTGATAGTCACACTTTCTTGTGGTCTCTGGTGTTTTTCTCTGCACTACCTGTTGTACCAGTGTGTGGCTTGATGGTACTGGTGTATTAGCTGACCAAGAGGTTGGACAGACTTGGGTTGTTTTCTCTGGACTGTCGGAGGCTGAGGGGCAACATGATGGAAGTTTTATAAAAGTATGAGAACATCAATAATCTTTTTCCAGAGAAATGTGAAACATCAGAGGGTATACTGTAGCATTAAAGTGAAAGAGGGAAAGTTTAAATGTGAAATATCAGAGGGTATACTGTAGCATTAAAGTGAAAGAGGGAAAGTTTAAATGTGAAACATCAGAGGGTATACTGTAGCATTAAAGTGAAAGAGGGAAAGTTTAAAAGAGATATGCAAAACAGGTTTTTTTTAAAGAGTAGGTCATAGTGATAGGAGT
This sequence comes from Rhinoraja longicauda, assembly GCF_053455715.1. Taxonomy (NCBI): domain Eukaryota; kingdom Metazoa; phylum Chordata; class Chondrichthyes; order Rajiformes; family Arhynchobatidae; genus Rhinoraja; species Rhinoraja longicauda. Next base: position 54,006,847 of record NC_135964.1, on the reverse strand, counting down.
AGAATTAGGCCATTCGGCCCATCATGTCTACTCCGCCATTCAATCATGGCTGATCTATCTCTCCCGCCGAACACCATTCTCCTGCCTTCTTCCCATAACCCCTGATACCTGTACTAATCAAGAATCTATCTAAGGTAGACATAAAATGCTGGAGTAACTCAGCGGGACAGGCAACATCTCTGGGGAGAAGGAATGGGCAACATTTCGGGTTGAGACCCTTCTTCAGACCGATAGAATCTATCTATCTTTGCCTTAAAAATATCCACTGACTTGGCCTCCACAGCTTTCTGTGGCAAAGAATCCCACAGATTCACCACCCTCTGACTAAAAAAAAACGTCTCCTCATCTCCTTCCTAAAAGAACGTCCTTTAATTCTGAGGTTGTGGCCTCTAGTCCCAGATGCTCCCACTAATGGAAACATCCTCTCCACATCCACTCTATCCAGGCCGCTCACTCGTCCGTCTAAACTCCAGCGAGTACAGGCCCAGTGCCCACAAACGCTCATCATAGGTTAACCCACTCATTCCTGGGATCGTTCTTGTAAACCTCCTCTGGACCCTCTCCAGACCCAGCACATCCTTCCTCGGATACCGGGCACAAAACTGCTCACAATGCTCCAAATGCGGCCTGACCAGCGGCTTGTACAGCCCCAGCATCACACACACCCCTGTGCCCAGCGCCTTGTACAGCCCCAGCATCACACACACCCCCCTGTGACCAGCGCCTCATACAGCCCCAGCATCACACACACCCCCCTGTGACCAGTGCCTTGTACAGCCCCAGCATCACACACACCCCTGTGACCAGAACCTTGTACAGCCCCAGCATCACACACACCCCTGTGACCAGAACCTTGTACAGCCCCAGCATTACACACATCCCTGTTTTTGTATACAAGCCCTCTTGAAATAAATGCCAGCATTGCGTTTGCTTACTTTGCTACCGATTCGATTTGCAGATTAACCTTTTGGGAATCCTGCACCAGCTCCCAAGTCCCCTTGCATATCTGATTTCTGGATTCTCTCCCCATTTAGAAAATAGTCTACACCTTTATTCCTACGACCAACATGCATGAATCCACACTTTGCTCCACTATATTCCATCTGCCATTTCTCTGCCCACTCTCCCACCATGTCGGTCCTAGTAGTGGGTGCCTGGAACACGCTGCTTGGGATGGTGGTGGAAACAGATAAATGTAGCAATGTTTATGAGGCTGTCAGATAGGCAGACGGACAGGCAAGGAATGGTGGGATAGGAAGCATGATCGAATGAGTTTATTTTGGCATCATGGTTAGCACTGACATGGTGGGCTGAAGGGCCTGTTCTATGTTCCTGGTAACATCACTCTCAAACAGCCATTAATCAAATGCAGGAATAATAATAATAATAATAATGTATTACATTTATATAGCGCTTTTCATACATGAGCATGAGCACTTTACACTGGTCACTTTCTTTGCCATAGAGATTGATTAACATTGCATTAACAATGATCATTTCATTAAAAATGTTATTAAATGCCAACACTAATTTTCCGCAGAGAGTTTAATGGGCGATTAATATCCTAATCTAGCACCGATTGCAAAGAGGTGAAGGGGCAAATGCTGCTGCTGCATAATGAGCGTTGGAGCAGATGAACGTGAGCAGGGGGTGTAGTACAGCAGCGGCCTTGTGGCACGTCCTGCCCTCGTGTGGGTGACGCCACGGTCTTCATCACACTATGGCACAATGTGGGACACCATGCTCAGTGGGGCATGGCAGCAGCTTATGCAATGTGACAGTGGGAGATGGCTGCATGTAATGCAATGTGACAGTGGGGAATGGCTGTGCATGTATTGCAGTGTTACAGTGGGGGATGGCAGTGTGTAATGCAGTGTTACAGTGGGGAATGGCTGTGCATGTAATGCAGTGTTACAGTGGGGGATGGCAGTGTGTAATGCAGTGTTACAGTGGGGAATGGATGCATGTAATGCAGTGTTACAGTGGGGCATGGCAGTGTGTAATGCAGTGTTACAGTGGGGGATGGCAGTGTGTAATGCAGTGTTACAGTGGGGGATGGCAGTGTGTAATGCAGTGTTACAGTGGGGGATGGCAGTGTGTAATGCAGTGTTACAGTGGGGGATGGCAGTGTGTAATGCAGTGTTACAGTGGGGCATGGCAGTGTGTAATGCAGTGTTACAGTGGGGGGTGGCAGTGTGTAATGCAGTGTTACAGTGGGGGATGGCAGTGTGTAATGCAGTGTTACAGTGGGGGATGGCAGTGTGTAATGCAGTGTTACAGTGGGGGGTGGCTGCATGTAATGCAATGTTAGTGTTGCATGGTTGAATGTAATGCAGTGTTACAGTGTAGCATGGCTGCATGTGATGCAGTGTTACAGTGTGGCATGGCTGCATGTAATGCAATATTACAGTGGGGATGGGTGCATGCAATGCAGTGTTTCAGTGGGGCATGGCTGCATGTAATGCAGTGTTACAGTGTGGCATGGCTGCATGTAATGCAATATTACAGTGGGGCATGGGTGCATGTAATGCAGTGTTTCAGTGGGGCATGGCTGCATGTAATGCAGTGTTACAGTGTGGCATGGCTGCATGTAATGCAGTGTTACAGTGTGGCATGGCTGCATGTAATGCAGTGTTTCAGTGGGGCATGGCTGCATGTAATGCAATATTACAGTGGGGGATGGGTGCATGTAATGCAGTGTTTCAGTGGGGCATGGCTGCATGTAATGCAGTGTTTCAGTGGGGCATGGCTGCATGTAATGCAGTTTCCAGCACTGAATGATCCAGTTGCTGTCTCTGTCTTTTCCGAGTGGGTGTTCTTGCTAAATTATATCTCTGCTATTTAACCATTTATATTTTCAATATTTTGGAAATCTTTGGAGCTACAACACTTCACTGCTGCTGGTGTAGCAAATTGGTGTTGAATTGAAAAGACGACCAATAGATGTAGGCAGGAACGTTTTTGATCACCCTGATGTGTAAAATATCAGAGCGTTGTGGGCCCATTTATCACCGTGAGACCACTACAAGCAATTAATGTTTTATTGAAGATTTTAATTAGTGTTCCTGCCTCTCAAATTTACTTATTACACTTTTACTGTGAAACATTAACACATCTCTACCCCAGGTAAGTAGCAGTCCCTCACACACTTACATATCAGTTATGTGGTGATGGGACTAGTATTGCCTACTAACCTCACTCCCAAATACGGGACAAGGTGACGTCACCGCCCCGCGCCCCACATGACCTCACCCAGCCAGCGGCCACGTGCTCCTGGGCGGCATTCAGCCAATGGACTAATTCCCATCGTGGGAGAGGGGTCTGGGCACTCAGGCAGGTTTGGGTGCTTTTGGAATCAGCTGAAGTTGGCTGTTCATTTACAAGGGTGTTGATTTAGTTCACAGGACTCATCAATAAGTGAGTATCCATTACATTTAGGAAAGGAAGCAACATCTGACAAAAGTTGTGAGGCTCGTCTCTAACCATGGTTTCCATGTTGAATGGGGAAAGCAACAAAGTGCAGATGCTGGAAACCCGAAATAAAGCAGACGATGCAGCAGATACCCGGCATACACAAGGAACTGCAGATGCTGCTTTACAAAAAAACACACAAAGTGCTGGAGGAATAGGCGGGTCAGGTAACATCTGTGGAGAGAATGGGCATGGAATGGACTGATCATGTTTCGGTTCGGGACCTGAACCAAAAGATCACAATCTTCTCTTTGCTTTGTTCTCACCTTCTCGTATGTAACAATGATCTATTCGACATTTTCCTTGAACCCATATCTTTTGATGTCTCGTTTTCACACCACACAATTCCTTATCTCTGTGTCTCTGACTCTCAGTCTGAAGAAGGGTTTCGACCCGAAACATCACCTACTCTTTCTCTCCAGAGATGCTGCCTGTCCCACTGAGTTACTCCAGCACTTTTTGTCTTATATTTGGTGTAAACCAGCACCTGCAGTTCCTTCTTGCACAGTACAGGAACAGGCCCTTTGCTGGTGCAATTTCTTGTGTTGTCGGGCAGAGCTGTTGCCAAGCCGAGCTGTGCTGCAGCCCGGCAGCAAGCATTCTGTGCCGCAGCCCGGCAGCATGCATTCTGTGCCGCAGCCCGGCAGCATGCATTCTGTGCCGCAGCCCGGCAGCATGCATTCTGTGCCGCAGCCCGGCAGCATGCATTCTGTGCTGCATCTGCAGTGGTCTGTGAGAGTCACTGGGGACGTGCTGGGTTTCCTCATTGTCCTCAGGAGGTGGCTGCATCAATGTGGTTGGTCATTGGTGATGCTAACTCCAGGTACGTGAATCTCTCAAGGTGGCCCTACCACCTTCATCAGGTACACCACCACCAGGTACATCCAACGCCCAGGTACATGAAGCTCTCAAGGTGGCAGCACCACCTGCTCCAGGGCAATGGGGGCGGGCTGGGCCTACAAAGCCCATGTCCCTTCAGTGAGTATAAATAAAGACTGCTGCTCCAGTCACAGCCCACACAAGCCCTGAAGGTCACTGAGTCGGCGTGATGAACACAGCAGGCTCGGCAGGGGGCAGATACCTTTCACACAAATTGATTATTTGTTTTTCGAGACGTTTTAAAAATGGGCAACGTTTGAAAAAGCAATGGCTGTCCATTTCTGTGATATTCTATGCTTTATGATTCACTGTTGGTAACGAGGTACTGATCTTACCCTGAGTACCATTATCACATTCTCCATCTTTCAAAGACTGAAAACAGAACAGTTTTTTATCAAGACCTGTTATCTTTTGGTTAATGGCATTAGGTCAGAGACACAGGCTTGCTGGTGTCTTAAACAGGAGGAAAGAATTGGAAATATCTTCAGCCCAATAGATCAACTATTAATTATATTTTATGGGTTATAATCTAAACTATTGGCCCTTGCAGTCACAAACATGATCTTGAGCCACAAGAATCAATTTGGATGTCTCTGGGTAATATTCTCACCTCCTGACAAACATTGAATCTCCGGGATATTGATTGTCGATGATTTCTGCCTGAGTTGTCAGTGCCACTGCATTATCAATGCTGCTGATATCAGTAGTCAGTGTTTGTGAGACTGTGCAGTATCTGTTGATGGCCTGGACATTACAACCAGAGGCACAGCTATCGTGCTCACCACTGACCTTGAAACAGACCAGTTACCCTCCCTAAACCCAGCCATAAGAGGCTGTGCACAAAGTGCTGGTGAATGGGATAGGTACAGATAGGTGGGCCGAAGGGTCTGTTTCTGTGCTGCATGACTCTGCGACGATCAACATTATACAGTGGGGGTGAGGGTGGGGGCGGTGGGGATGGGGGTGAGGGTGGGGGTGGGGGTGAGAGTGGGGGTGAGAGTGGGGGTGGGGGTGGGGGTGGGGGTGGGGGTGGGGGCGGGGGCGGTATGAACCAGGGCGTGTGGTGTGGGGGTGGGGCGGTGGGGATGGGGATGAGGGTGGGGGTGAGGTGAGGGGGGGCGGTGGGGGTGGGGGCGGTGTGAACCAGGGTGTGTGGTGTGGGGGTGGGGGTGGGGGTGGGGGGGTGGTGGTGGTGTGAACCAGGGCATGTGGTGTGGGGGTGGGGGTGAGAGTGGGGGTGGGGGTGGGGGTGGGGGTGGGGGCGGTGTGAACCAGGGCGTGTGGTGGGGGTGGGGGTGAGAGTGGGGGTGGGGGTGGGGGTGGGGGTGGGGGTGGGGGCGGGGGCGGGGGCGGTATGAACCAGGGCGTGTGGTGTGGGGGTGGGGGTGGGGGCGGTGTGAACCAGGGTGTGTGGTGTGGGGGTGGGGGTGGGGGTGGGGGTGGGGGCGGTGTGAACCAGGGTGTGTGGTGAGGGGGGGCGGTGAGGGTGGGGGTGGGGGCGGTGTGAACCAGGGCGTGTGGTGGGGGTGGGGGTGGGGGTGGGGGTGGGGGTGGGGGTGGGGGTGGGGGTGGGGGTGGGGGTGGGGGTGGGGGTGGGGGTGGGGGTGGGGGTGGGGGTGGGGGCGGTGTGAACCAGGGCGTGTGGTGGGGGTGGGGGTGGGGTGGGGGTGGGGGTGGGGGTGGGGGTGGGGGTGGGGGTGGTGTGAACCAGGGTGTGTGGTGTGGCCCCTCAAGCTGTAACTCCTCCACAGGGGGTCTGTGTTTGGGGTGGGGGGCTGGTGACACCTGCACCGTGTATGGACAGATCATACTCTCCCTCCCGCTTGCCGCCTCTCATCGCCTCCTGCTGGACATGACCAAAACTACTACTCCCCCCACCCCCCCCCCCACCCCCAGCTACCCCCCCCCCCCTCGGCCGACAGCAAGAAAGTCAGGCAAGATGTGTTTGTACCCACCCTGCTGAGTGACGGTGTTGCCATGGTGTGGAGAGGGGGGGCTGGAGCTGCGATCTGTTTGCAGCCTGTCCACCTGCATGGGTCACATCAGGCAGCATCTGTGGAGACTGAGTGATGCTCGATGTTCTGAGTCGAGACTCTGCATCAGGAGCAGGGTGTACACGGGGAGGGAGGGGTGTGGGGAGGGAGGGGTGAGGGGAGGGAGGGGTGAGGGGAGGGAGGGGTGAGGGGAGGGAGGGGTGAGGCAGAGAGCCGGCTTGTGATCGGGCAGGTTTTGTGGCCTTGGGTTGAAATGTTTATATAGATGGGGATAACTAGTTTATAGAAACTGAAAACTGCAGATACAAAAGAAGACACAATGTGCTGGAGTAACTCAGCGGGTCAGGCAGCATCTGTGGAGAACATGGATAGGTGACGTTTCACAGAGTGCTGGAGTAACTCAGCGGGTCGGGCAGCATCTGTGGAGAACACCTATTGCGAGATTATCGATGTACAGTCTCCATACGGTACTCAATTCCATTGGCTATTTCCGTGCTGCCTCTTGTCAGTGCTGAATGCTTCATCCTTGTGAGCAGGATATCCTTAACCGTAACACTTTAGAAAGCTGTTTTATATCCTGTCAAAACTGTTTTTATCCCAGTGCTGAAGCTAGTGCTGCCTTTTTCCTGATGCCTGTTTCAATTTGCTTCTGCCCTGGTTGCTCATGCTGCTGAACATGCTGGTGTGTGATGGATCCTGTTCTTGCCGTTGTGCTGTGCTTCTGGATAATTAACTCTCATGGGCAGTGTTCCATCTGCAAACCATCTCTGAAGCTGCGTGAACTCTCACTGAAAAGTAACTGGAGAAAAGGCAGGGGGAGCAGTGAGGTTTCAGGCCTGTGCTCTGATTGTCAGTGGTCTCACAATGTTTTTTGTGATTATATTAAGAAAGTTATAAATGATGTTAGATCCCGGAGATGTGTAAAGGCCAGCATCTGAGGGCAGTGAGGGTGGGGGCTCTGTAGACCAGGGCGTGTGGGCTGGGAGGGGAGTGGGGGTGGGGTCTGTGGGGGTGGGCCGGTGTAGACCAGGGCGTGTGGGCTGAGAGGGAGTGGGGGTGGGGGGGGGTCTGTGGGGGTGGGGCGGTGTAGACCAGGGCGTGTGGGCTGAGAGGGAGTGGGGGTGGGGGGGGGTCTGTGGGGGTGGGGCGGTGTAGTCCAGGGCGTGTGGGCTGAGAGGGGTCTGTGGGGGTGGGGTCTGTGGGGGTGGGGATGGGGGTGGGGCGGTGTAGACCAGGGCGTGTGGGCTGAGAGGGGTCTGTGGGGGTGGGGCGGTGTAGACCAGGGCGTGTGGGCTGAGAGGGGTCTGTGGGGGTGGGGGCTGTGGGGGTGGGCCGGTGTAGACCAGGGCGTGTGGGCTGAGAGGGGTCTGTGGGGGTGGGGTCTGTGGGGGTGGGGATGGGGGTGGGGCGGTGTAGACCAGGGCATGTGGGCTGAGAGGGGTCTGTGGGGGTGGGGGTGGGGCGGTGTAGTCCAGGGCGTGTGGCCTGAGAGGGGTCTGTGGGGGTGGGGGCTGTGGGGGTGGGCCGGTGTAGACCAGGGCGTGTGGGCTGAGAGGGGTCTGTGGGGGTGGGGTCTGTGGGGGTGGGGATGGGGGTGGGGCGGTGTAGACCAGGGCGTGTGGGCTGAGAGGGGTCTGTGGGGGTGGGGTCTGTGGGGGTGGGGATGGGGGTGATGGGGGTGATGGGGGTGGGCCGGTGTAGACCAGGGCGTGTGGGCTGAGAGGGGAGTGGGGGTGGGGGGGGTCTGTGGGGGTGTGGGGGTGGTCTGTGGGGGTGTGGGGGTGTGGGCTGTGGGGGGGGGGTCTGTGGGGGTGGGGGCGGTGTAGACCAGGGCGTGTGGGGGTGGGGGCTGTGGGGGGGGGTGAGGGGTGTGGGGGTGGGGGCTGTGGGGGTGGGGTCTGTGGGGGTGGGGGCTGTGGGGGGTCTGTGGGGGCGGTGGGGGTGGGGGTGGTGTTGACCAGGGCGTGTGGGTTGAGAGGGGTCTGTGGGGGGGGGTCTGTGGGGGTGGGGGTGGTGGATGTTAGATACAGGAGATGTGTAATAGAGTGCCATCTGAGGGCTTGCCAGGGTTTGGGAATGAACAGCAGATGATTAAAAAAGAAAATTGAATATTAAAATAAAAAAGTAAGATTATAAAAAATGATTGTAAAAGCTTTACAAAGTATAAGGACGACAGTTGGAAAATTAAACATGGGTCCCATTGAGTGAGCACAGGAGAAATTGTAAAGCCACATGCAGAACCAGTTGAAATATTAAACAAAGACTTAATCTTAGCAGCAGATTCAAGGAACGCTTGATTAAATATATTAATATTAATTAAATTTAAGCCAAAAAACCCAAGGAACAAAGAACATGAGGGCTTTGAACAAGAGTATGAAGAAGGGTCTTGACCCGAAATGTCACCCATTCCTTCTCTCCTGAGATGCTGCCTGACCCGCTGAGTTACTCCAGCATTTTGTGAATAAATACCTTCGGTTTGTACCAGCATCTGCAGTTATTTTCTTACAAGAACATGGGGGCTGTGCACTGTGTGTGTGGCTGTACCTGATCCACCAGTAGGGTTGCCAACTTCCTCACTCCCAAATACGGGACAAGGTGACGTCACCGTCCCGCGCCCCACGTGACCTCACCCAGCCTGCGGCCACGTGCTCCCGCGCCCCACGTGACCTCACCCAGCCAGCGGCCACGTGCTCCCGCGCCCCACGTGACCTCACCCAGCCAGCGGCCACGTGCTCCCGCGCCCCACGTGACCTCACCCAGCCAGCGGCCACGTGCTCCTGCGCCCCACGTGACCTCACCCAGCCAGCAGCCACGTGCTCCCGCTCCACCAACGCTTCGCAACCCGCCTCCCGGCACGAGCGGCCGCCATTGGTGGAGCGGGAACACGTGGCCGCTGGCTGGGTGAGGTCACGTGGGGCGCGGGGCGGTGATGTCACCCTTTGTCCCGTATTTGGGAGTGAGGAAGTTGGCAACCCTACTAATACAGGACAAGGGCGGGTCCCGTACGGGACAAACTAATTTAGCCCAAAATACGGGATGTCCCGGCTAATACGGGACAGTTGGCGACCCGATCCACCAGGCACTCTGGGTCCACCTGTGTTAACTGAGGGCTGTGCACTATGTGTGTGTGGCTGTACCTGATCCACCAGGCATGGCTGGGCTTGGCCAAAAGCCTGGTCTACTGGCAGCTGCCTCTGGCCTTGTCTGCTCACATTTGAACTAAACCGTGCTGCAAGTATTTTGGAGAGACAAGACTCTGCTGATGCTGGAATCCTGAGCAAAGCCCAATGTGCAGGCAGGTACATTTATGACATTTCAAAGACACGTGCTGGTATATGGATTGGAAAGGTTTGATGGGATCGAGGTCAGATGCAGGCAAGTGGGTCTAGCTCAGTTAGGCCACTTGGTCAGCAGGGGCAAGTTGGGACAAAGAGCTAATCACGAAAATAAGGATCTGCAAATTTCTTGTGTATTTCAGTTATTCTCAATTTCTTTAGTTTAGTTTAGTTTAATTTATTGTTACATATACCACGCACAGTGAAAAGCAAAGTCACCAATAAGGCAGATAGTAGTTCAGCACTGCTCTCTGGTTGTGGTGGGATGGTTCAGTTGCCTGATAACAGCTGGGACGAAACTGTCCCTGAATCTGGAGGTGTGCGTTTTCACACTTCTGTACCTCTTGCCTGATGGGAGAGGGGAGAAGAGGGAGTGGCCGGGGGTGTGAGGACAGCGTGAGGTATAAATAAATGCTGGAGTAACTCAGCAGGTCGGGCAGCATCTGTGGAGAACATGGATAGGTGACGTTTCACAGAGTGCTGGAGTAACTCAGCGGGTCAGGCAGCATCTGTGGAGAGAAGGAATGGGTGACACTTCGGGTCAAGACCCTTCTTCAGACTAGTTAAGGAAAAGGGGAACGAGAGATGTCGACGATGATGTGGAGAGCTAAAGAACGATGAATGAGCAAGAGGAATCGCAGAGGGGGAGCAGCGAGAGAGGACATTGCAGACTCTCGTGAAGAGAGGAGGAGAACTTCTTCAAAGTAGACATGCCTTGAGGAGATTTTGGTTTGTGTGATGGTCTGGGCTGCGTCCACAATTCGTTGCAATTTCTTGCGGTTCTGGATGGAACCGTGTCCAAACCAAGCTGGGATGCATCCCGATAAAATGCTTCCTACGGCGCGTCTGTAGAAGTTGTTGACAGTTGTAGGGGACATGCCGAACTTCCTCAGCCCTCCAAGGAAGTCAATGGGTTGGCGTGCTGTCTTAGTTGTTGCTTCAGTATGGGTTGGTGTGCTTCAGTGTGGGTTGGTGAGCTGTCTTAGTCATTGCTTCAGTATGGGTTGGTGTGCTTCAGTATGGGTTGGTGTGCTTCAGTGTGGGTTGGTGTGCTTCAGTGTGGGTTGGTGTGCTTCCGTATGGGTTGGTGTGCTGTCTTGGTCGTTGCTTCAGTGTGGGTTGGTGAGCTGTCTTAGTCATTGCTTCAGTGTGGGTTGGTGTGCTTCAGTATGGGTTGGTGAGCTGTCTTAGTCATTGTTTCAGTATGGGTTGGTGTGCTTCAGTGTGTGTTGGTGTGCTTCAGTGTGGGTTGGTGTGCTTCAGTGTGGGTTGGTGTGCTTCAGTGTGGGTTGGTGTGCTTTCTTGGTTGTTGCTTCAGTGTGGGTTGGTGTGCTTCAGTGTGTGTTGGTGTGCTTCAGTGTGGGTTGGTGTGCTTCAGTGTGGGTTGGTGTGCTTCAGTGTGTGTTGGTGTGCTTCAGTGTGGGTTGGTGTGCTTTCTTGGTTGTTGCTTCAGTGTGTGTTGGTGTGCTTCAGTGTGTGTTGGTGAGCTTCAGTGTGGGTTGGTGTGCTTCAGTGTGGGTTGGTGTGCTTCAGTGTGGGTTGGTGTGCTTTCATGGTTGTTGCTTCAGTATGGGTGGTCCAGGAGTAGTGATATTGACTCCGAGGAAGTTGAATCTTTCAACCATCTCTACTTCGGCACGATCAATGCAAACTGTGGACCGCTTCACTTCCTGAAGTTGATCACTATCTCCTCAGTCTTGCTGACATTGAGAGAAAGGTTGTTGTCTCGACACCAGGACACAATTTCTTCCTTGAGTTGTTTTAATATCGCCTGAAAATTTGGCCTAAAAATCTATTGCCCAAAATATACATAAATACTGAAACTGGTAAAGTGTGTGGCAGAAAAACTCATTTGTTTTCAATATTATTGATGGGGATTTGCAAATCTGCTGCTGGTTTTGCCAGGATATTTCTGTGTGATCAGCAGTCATACTTCACTATCATGGCAACATATTTCAAAACCTGCAGAACTCCGCTGTACATTTGGAAACTGCTTCAAGACAGATATTTCATAGCTGTCAGAAAGAACCACAGACAAAAAAATATTTTGTTACAAAGCACAACTGTATTAAGGAGGGGCTTTAAGAAGAAATGTTATCTGTGTTTCTCTTCCCACAGATGCCGCCCGACATGCTGAGTGTTAGCAGCAGTCACTGTTTCTTGTTTCAGATTTTCTGCATCTGAGATTATTGTTGTTTTTTGTTAATATTCCGTTTCAGTTTGGTTTATTGTCACGTGTACAGTGAAAGGTTTTTGTTGCGTGCTGCCCCTCCCTCCAGAAGCCAGACATGATTCTGATTTTTGTTTAGTGGGTACACTGGCATTAGGAGATGACAGTTGAATCTTGAATTCAGCGTTGTGGCCAATAATGTGTCCTCCTGACGTCCACACTTACAGCGACGTTTTCTGTAAATTCGCTTTGTACTATTGCAGTCAGCAGAAAGACAATACATGATTACATTCGATCCATTTACAGTATATAGATGCATGACAGGGGAATAATGTTTAGTGCAAGGTAAAGCCAGCAAAGTCCGATCAAGGATAGTCCGAGGGTCACCAAAGTGGTAGATAGTAGTTCAGCACTGCTCTCTGGTTGTGGTAGGATGGTTCAGTTGCCTGAAAACAGCCGGGAAGAAACTGCCCCTCAATCTATTCCTCTTGCCTGATGGGAGAGGGGAGAAGAGGGAGTGGCCAGGGTGCGACTCAATAGACAATAGACAATAGGTGCAGGAGGAGGCCATTCGGCCCTTCGAGCCAGCACCACCATTCAATGTGATCATGGCTGATCATTCTCACTCAGTACCCCGTTCCTGCCTTCTCCCCATACCCCCTGACTCCGCTATCCTTAAGAGTTCTATCTAGCTCTCTCTTGAATGCATTCAGAGAATTGGCCTCCACTGCCTTCTGAGGCAGAGAATTCCATAGATTCACAACTCTCTGACTGAAAAAGTTTTTCCTCATCTCCGTTCTAAATGGCCGACCGCTTATTATTAAACTGTGGCCCCTGGTTCTGGACTCCCCCAACATTGGGAACATGTTTCCTGCCTCTAACGTGTCCAACCCCTTAATAATCTTGTATGTTTCAATAAGATCCCTTCTCATCCTTCTAAATTCCAGGGTATACAAGCCTCAACCTTGATTATGCTGCTGGCCTTGCCGAGGCACCGTGAGGTGTAGATGGAGTCGGTGGAAGGGAGGTTGGTTTGTGTGATGGTCTGGGCTGCGTCCACAATTCACTGCAGTTTCTTGCTGTCTTGGATGGAGCCGTTCCCAAACCGTGCTGTGACACATTCTGATAAAATGCTTCCCACAGTGCATCTGTAGAAGTTGGTGAGAGCTGTATGGGTCATGCCAAACCTCCTCAGCCTGCTAGGGAAGTAGGAACTCGTCTTCAACTATTATTCGACTCATCAGAGGCAATGTTGTGAAGAAGTGTAGTTAACTTACTTTAGCTGATGTTTATTTAAAATTAAAAAGTATTTATACAAGTATTAAAATAATATACACAATACAATAAAACCAAAACAGACCCCACCCCGCGCGGTGCCCAGTGGTCCTGGAGACCCCCCAGGGTTCCCGTGGACAGCGCGTGGTCCCTCTCTAACCCCACCCGGGCGCGGACGTAACCCCGGCTCGGGCAGAGCCCTCTACCGCCTGGCGCCGTGACTCGCGGACGGCCATCTTGGCCAGGCCCAGGAGCAACCCAGCCCACGCACAGGGTGTCCAGAGATGAGGGCGGTGGGTGGGAAGTGCAGCCAGAAGGCAACTTTAGCTGATATTGGTGGGATGATTGTTGATCAAGACACTGAGAGAATAAGTACGTAGTGTGTCGTGCAGCCTGTGGAGTTGCTGCCTGCTTCAATGCTGACCTCCAGCAAGTGTTTCCAGGAGAGTAAATACATTCCGCTGCCTCGCCTCCTTTCAGACTGAATGCATTAGACGTGGGATTGCTTTCTCCACTGCTCTCTGGGCTCTGGTTCTGCTACTCAGACTTAAGTGGTGACATTAGCAGATGGATTGAGTTTCAGGCTGATTCCTTGCACACTTGCCCTTGAATCCCATTGTGGTCTGTTTGATGAATACGTGGATTTACGAGGAATCGGGCGTTTGTCATTCCCTCCTTGAGTGCTCCTTTATCAAAGGTGCTTACTTCATTTCTCACATTCTCTCCAGGATATTTCTGTTTTGGGCTGGCCTTCCATTTTATTCGACACAACATTATTGATAATTTGTGTCTCTTGCAGATGTGTTGAAGCACAAATCTCATTGCTTTGTGGTATGAAGACTGTCCTCATCGTCTGTCTAACGTAGCAGGGGCACATTTCCACCGTGTCCACTGTCCTCTGCTAATCTGCAGGAAACCCTGGCATTCATTTTGTTGTGCACTCACCCAGAGCCGGCACCAGTAGGTTAGAGGAACTGCAGATGCTGGTTTACAAGTAAAGTCACAAAGTGCTGGAGTAACTCAGTGGGTCAGGCAGCATCTGTGGAGAACATGGATAGGCGACATTTCGGGTTGGGAGGTTTTCAGGTCTGAAGAAGGTTCCTGACCCAAAACGTCACCTATCCATGTTCCCCACAGATGCTGCCTGACCCGCTGAGTTACTCCAGCACTCTGTGAAACGTCACCTATCCATGTTCCCCACAGATGCTGCCTGACCCGCTGAGTTACTCCAGCACTCTGTGAAACGTCACCTATCCATGTTCTCCACAGATGCTGCCTGACCCGCTGAGTTACTCCAGCACTCTGTGAAACGTCACCTATCCATGTTCCCCACAGATGCTGCCTGACCCGCTGAGTTACTCCAGCACCCTGTGAAACGTCACCTATCCATGTTCTCCACAGATGCTGCCTGACCCGCTGAGTTACACTATGGTGTTATGTTTCATGTTGTAAGGCAATATGTACCCACCCTGGAGAATGGATTAAAATCATATTGTTAAATCTCTGTGACATTTCCAGTAATCTATCGTCAAAAGCTATAATCAGCTATTTCTGTTGGATATCTGCTTGCAAATTGTTATGTATTGCCTGGAGCAGTAACAACAAGGGAGTAAGTATTGAAACAGTAAGTTACTGACTAACTTCGAACATTGTACATCACCTGACCTTGCATAAAATGGTTGCAGCCGAACCAGTTTCAACTTCAGTTTAGTTTATTGTCAGGTGTACCGAGGTACAATGAAAAGCTTTTTTGTTGTGTGCTAACCAGTCAGTGGAAAGACAAAACATGGTTACAATCGAGCCGTTCACAGCGTACAGATACATGATAAGGGAGTAATGTTTAGTGCAAGGTGAAGCCGGCAAAGTCCAGTCAAGGAAAGTCCGAGGGTCACCGATGAGGTAGATAGTAGTTCAGGACCAGTGGAGCCCCGGCCAAATCCCGCACAAGTCCCGCGTGACCGCCCGCTGGACCATGTTCCCCATCTACCGCGCACACACGCGTGCCCATGACATTAGGCCGGCAGCGATACAGCGGCGTGGGCATGAGATGCGTGGGCGCACACGTGCCCGTTATCGCCCGGGCAGTTCACAAATTGCAAGGGTCTCGACCCAAAACGTCACGAGATGCTGCCTGACCTGCTCAGTTACTCCAGTATTTTGTGAATAAATACCTTTGATTTGTACCAGCATCTGCAGTTATTTTCATATACAAATTACAAAACTCTCGTGCGTTTTGACTTAATTTTTTTTAATGCAGCAGATGATTCATAGAAACATAGAAAAAAATGTTTATGCAGGAGGAGGCCATTCAGCCCTTCGAGCCAGCACCGCCATTCAATATGATCATGGCTGATCATCTAAAATCAGTACCCCCTTCCTGCTTTCTCCCCATATCCCTTGATTCCGTTAGCCCTAAGAGCTAAATCTAACTCTTTCTTGAAAGAGAGTGAATTGGCCTCCACTGCCTTCTGTGGCCACTGGGCGAAGATGTTTTTCCTCATCTCAGTCCTAAATGGCCGACCCTTTATTCTTAAACTGTGACCCCTGGTTTTGGACTCGCAAAATGAGTGACGTTTTCACACAGTGCATTGATTGTCAAAGCCAGTGGTGAAGAGGGTGTCCATGGTGATGGTGGAGCAAGACTACGGGGGGCATAATCGGCTGCACGCAGACCTTCACTAACCCAATTAGCCTTGAAGATGGAGGAATTGATTGAGTCTTGCACCAATCCTCAGGTTTACTTCATGTTGCCCAGACATTCCACCTGTCAGTGCAAGAGCTCCCCTTTCAGCAGAGGTACTGGCTAATTATTTAGCCATTTGCAAAAAGATTCCTTCTTGTTCTTGCCACCAAAGTGGATAACCTCACATTTATACACATTATACTGCATCTGCCATGCATCTGCCCACTCACCCAACCTATCCAAGTCACCCTGCAGCCTCACAACATCCTCCTCGCAGCTCACACTGCCACCCAGCTCTGTGTCATCTGCAAACCTGGAGACGTTGGAACCAAACCAGGAATGCCCGCATTGGGAGGAGGGATAACGGACAGAGCAAGGAGAAGTCTTGCCAGCCAGCGTGGAGACAGGAATGAAGGGCAGCCTTACTGAGAGATACGCTGGGAGAGGATATCAGTCACACGATGGTGGAGGGCATGGCTTTCAATGTGTCTGTGACTGCTTAGTATCTTTATTAATCATACACTCGTAAAGCTGAACAGTGAGGAAACGAGCCTTGTGGCCCACCTTCCCCATGCGACTATGTTGGTCTAATCCAACTTGACCCATAACCCTCTAAACCTTTCCTGATCATATATCTGTCCAAATGTCTTTTAAATGTTGTCATTGTATCTGCTTCTATAGCTTCCTCTGGCAGCTCGTTCCAGATGTGGACTACCCCCTGAGTTGGTAAAGTTGCCCCTCAGATCCCTCGCAAATCTCTGCCCTCCTGCCTTAAGCCTGTGCCCTCCAGTTTTAGAATCCTCTATCCTGGGGATAAGACTGTGAGCCTACACTTTATCCAAGCCCCTCGTGATCTTATACACCTCAATAAGTTCAAGTGATAGGAGCAGAATTAAGCCATTCGGCCCATCCAGACTACTCCGCCATTCAATCAGGGCTGATCTATCTCCCCCTCCATCTCCATTCTCCTGCCCCATAACCCCTGACATCGGCACTAATCAATGACCCCCGTACTAATCTACAAGGTCACCCCTCACCCCCTGAGTGCCAGCCTGCCCAATCTCTCCCTGTAATCCAAGCCCGCCAGCCCAGGTAACATCCTGGTCAATGTGGTTGTTTCTGTGGCCAGGTGTGGGCTGGATGGGAAGATCATCGCAAGGTTAACGATGGCCGTTAACAAGCTGGCAGAAGGGCACTGGGGGAAGGGTGATGGTTGGCATTAATGGGTCAGAGCTGTATAGGGGGGTGAGGGTTCCTGTCTGGGGGGATGTGCTGCCTATTGGCTTGGCTGTGAATCAGACAGTGGTGAAGCTGAGGCTTCCACCTCGGGACATCTGAAGGCTTTGGCATGGGGCACTGCCCAGGTTGGCACAGAGTGACTGCCAAATGGGCAGCATGCTCGCCCACCCTCCCAGCTGCCCACCTCCATTTCCATCAGCATTAGTGCTGGTGGCAGCTGCAATAAGATGCCAGCGATGCCCGAACCCATCACAACAGCAGCTAGAAGGAACATCACTGCACCACCTGCTTCCAGAAACACAGGTGGTCCCTGGCACTGGGCACCTGTCCACCTGGCTGGCACTAACCGCAGGTCCTTCCCACTCCAGCGCATCCCACACCGCGCTGCACTGCTGGGCCGTACAAGAGCGATGCAGTATCAGCTTGGCTGGTCTGCCACGATGCTCCCTGGCATGCCACAGAGAACCAGCCTTGGCAAAAGGGGCTTTAGACGGGTCCTGATGCACTGCACGGTGCTCCGCGATGCTTGCCTGATTACACAGACAGACTGTGTCAGTGAGTGAGAGAGGTTGCAAGAACACGTCTAGTCTATGGATGATCACGCAGCATGAACTGCACATACTGCTCTGTGCGGCGCGGTGCCGCAGCGGGTAGAGCAGCTGCCTCACAGCCCCAGAGATGTGGGTTTGATCCTGACCTCCAGAGCTGTCAGCGTGGAGTTTGCACGTTCTCCCGCCTGGAGTTCTCCCAGGTTCTCCGGTGTGCTTCCAAACCTCAATGACGTGCGTTGGGAGGCTCATGGACTATAAGTTTCCCCCCGTGAGGCAGTGCTGGAAATGTGCGGAAAATTTAAAATGGTGTGTGTGTCTGTCTGATGGTGGTCACAATCTGTACGGGCACAGCTCAAAATAGAAGCATCGATAGATCCATTATCTTCCGCAGATGCTGCCTGACCTGCTGAGCGTTTGCAGCATTTTCTGTTTTATTCCAAGTTGGGAGGTTTGATGGTTCCACCAAGGTTGTGGTGTAGAGAATCTTTCAGCGTGACAAGCCACGAAGCAGGAAAACCCTCGTCCTTCAATGTTTCAGACCACCTAAACAAGCAAACAAAGGCACACTGTAGTGGAGTAACTCAGCGGGTCAGGCAGCATCTGTGGAGAACATGGATAGGTGATGTTTCACAGAGTGCTGGAGTAACTCAGCGGGTCAGGCAGCATCTGTGGAGAACATGTAAACCAGCATCTGCAGTTCCTTGTGTCTACACATCCTTGTTCTCCTGACCCGCTGAGTTACTCGAACACTGTCTTTTTCTGTAAACCAACATCTGCAGTTCCTGTGTCAACCTCTAAACAAGTAAGAAAGATTAAAAGTAAGAAGAAGATAAACATTGGGCTGCCAGGTCTGGTTGGACAATGCAGAGGTCGCTCGGTAGTTCCTGGTTTTTCAACTGGGATCATTAGCCCAGAGTGCGGGTGTCAGAGGTTACGGGGAGAAGGCAGGATAATGGGGTTGAGAGGGCAAGATAGATCAGCCGTGATTGAATGTTGGAGTAGGCGCGATGGGCTGAATGGTCTAATTCTGCTCCCAAACATGAGTTGGGTTGGATCTAAATCCTCTTGATTGTGGTGACAATGATGTCAATGGAAACAGGCTGCCATAAGCGTGGCAGCTGAACTATCCTACCACAACCAGAGAGCAGTCCTGAACTATTATCTACCTCATTGGTGACCATCAGACTATCCTTGATCAGACTTTCCCTTGCACTAAATGTTATTCCCTTATCTAGCTGTATCATGTATCTGTATAGTGTAGATGGATCGATTGTAATCATGTATTGTCTTTCCGCTGACTGGTTGGCACGCAACAAAAGCTTTTCACTGTACCTCGCTCGGTACATGTGACAATGAACTAAAGTGTAAGTGTTTGTACGTGCGGTGCAGGTTTGAACCAGCGTGTGAGTGGAGGCGTGTGGACACGTTTGCATAGGGTTGCCAACTTCCTCACTCCCAAATAAGGGACAAAGGGTGACGTCACCGCCCCGCGTGGCCTCACCCAGCCAGCGGCCACGTGCCCGGGCGGCCGCCATTGGTGGAGCGGGAGCACGTGGCTGCTGGCTGGGTGAGGTCATGTGGGGTGCGGGGCGGTGACGTCACCTTGTCCCGTATTTGGGAGTGAGGAAGTTGGCAACCCTACTAATACGGGACAAGGGCGGTCCCGTACGGGACAAACATAACATAACATAACATAACATAACATAACAAAACTTTATTGTCACTCGGCACAACACCGAACGAAATTTCAGCAGTCACAGCAAAAAAGAAAAGAACACAGGACACCCGACCCCAACACAAACATCCGTCACAGTGACTCCAAACACCCCCTCACTGTGATGGAGGCAACAAAACTTCCCCTCTCCTCCCCCCGCACCCACGGACAGACAGCTCGACCCCTACCGAGGCAACCGACACGCACAGCCCCCGCAAGGGGATGGAAGTCCCCCCGGCCGAGCCGCCCCGGGCACCGAAACGTCCCGCGGCCGCACCGGGCGATGTTAAGTCCCGCGGCCGAGCCGCACCGGGCACTGAAACGTCCCGCGGCCGAGCCGCGCTGGCGATGTTAAGTCCCGCAGCCGAGCCGCGCCGGGCGATGGAAGGCCCCGCGGGCGAGCTGCGCCCCGGGGAAGAGACCTAGTAAAAGAAAGGTTTCCCCCGCCCCACCCCCTCCCCCAACACCCCCACCCCCCCCCAACCCCCCCACACATACACAGCTAAAAACAGAAACAAAAACCATCCCAACACCGACACAAACAAAAAAAAAGAAAAAAAGACAAACAGACTGCCAGAGAGCCGCAGCCGTTAGGCGCAGCCAACTCCTCCTACAAACCAACTTAGCCCACAATACGGGATGTCCCGGCTAACACGGGACAGTTGGCAACCCTACCTTTGCACCACTGTTGGTGGACCTGTGCTCTGGTGATGCACAGACTGCCACTCACTGCCACTGCAATGAGGACACTTGAGATTATGCCAGAGCTCTTCATTACCAAGTGACAGGCTTGAACAGGGCCACCCTTTGTGAATGGACCTGCATCATGTGGATGGGTTCTGTGTGGGAAGACGGGGGTAAAGATGCCCTTTGGGCTGATTTCTATTGCTGTAATAAATCAAAGCTGTGAGCTATGGAAACGGTGACAATAAAAAGGTTTAGTTATCATTTTCTAATGGCCTTGCTTCCTATTCATGCACATTTATTGTGCTGCAAAGGTATTCTAGCAACACTGACAACAATATTAGCAATACTGTATAAATATATTCATTGCCACAACCAATGTTCTCCACCCAGGCTGATTGGATGTAAGCTAAAGAGAAGGATTTTGAGAACTGGAGACGCTGTTAACCAGATCCTCGATGAAGAGTTTGATTCATTTCAGTCTCACAGACACTTGCTGGACAATGCCTGCTCTGTCAGGAATGCAGTGTTAACTCTGGAACACGTTTATTCAGGCTGCCTGAATGGTCTGCCTCTTCCAAAGCTCGGTTCCTGTGGGTGATTTTTTCTCACCATTGACCTCAGTGCCTTGCTGCTTCTGGCTGTCTCCCAGTAGCCAGTGGGGAGCAACGACTCTGCGCTTAAGGGTCCCTGATTTTAACAAGTCGTTTGGGAATTGCATCTTTTACCAAAGGGAGTCATTTGTTTCGATCAGTGTTGTAATTGGAAGGCATTTGCCATTGCTTTGTGAGCCCATGGCATCTCCTAATATTTTATTAAATGCCGTGGTAACGCCCTGTGAAACTGTGAATGCAGGACAGTCATACTTGTGCTTCAGGGCATGAGAAGCAAGCACCCTGCCAAATACTGACCGTCAATTAGTCAATACTTCCTGAAGGCATTTTGATCAGTAATTACTGCACCACCATTAAATATATCGAGGTGCCTAGAATCACAGAGTTCACAGCAAGGAAGCAGGCTCTTCAGCCCACCCTGCCATGCCGACAATCCTCATTCCAGCAGAATCCAAAGACGATCCTGAATCCCTCAAGAAGAAATTTCGGGAGAGATGCAGTCCCTGAGACCAATGTAACTATGGAGAGGCACAGGTTCAACACCCAGAATCAAAGGGCTGCTGGGACAATTGCATTAAATGTCAGTGATTTAGGATGAGAGGAGATCTTATCGAAACGTGTAAGATTATTAAGGGGTTGGACACGTTAGAGGCAGGAAACATCTTCCCAATGTTGGGGGAGTCCAGAACAAGGAGCCACAGTTTAAGAATAAGGGGTCGGCCATTTAGAACTGAGATGAGGAAAAACCTTTTCAGTCAGAGAGTTGTAAATCTGTGGAATTCTCTGCCACAGAAGGCAGTGGAGGCGGGTTGCGTAGCACGTGGCCACTGGCTGGGTGAGGTCACGTGGGGCGCGGGGCGGTGACGTCACCTTGTCCCGTATTTGGGAGTGAGGAAGTTGGCAACCCTACTGGCCACTGATCCATTGGATCACTGCCTGAGGTTGGCGTGCGGCCTCTATGTTCTGCAGTGGATGTGGACGGCTGACATTCAACCTGTTGGTTTCTGGGAATCTCCACAGAAAACAAAGAGCCCGAGGAACGTGATGCTTGCCGCGCCGTTGTGTTTGGCTGCCTGCCACTGTATGTTTCTTTTTTTTCCTGGTCAGATGTGCAGCACTTTGGTCAACGTGGGTTGTTTTTAAATGTGCTATACAAATAAATTGACTTGACTTGACTTGACTTGACTTGCGAAGATGAATGAAACCATAGAAATGCTGGCACAGAAAGCCATTCAGTCCGCCAGCTCCCTGTAGAGTAACACATTCTGACCCATTCCCTCACTCTGGCCCTGCGGCCATGTGCATTATTGTTGCTCCAGGCTCTCCAGTTCCCCACGGGAAGCCCTGAGTGATTCCGTTTCTATCGCGGGCAGAGTTCCACATGCTGAGCCTTATTCATGTGAACAACATTCTCCTCACGTTCTCTCTGCCCTCTACTATAACTTGTCTCTCTGACCGACGAACCATTCGCTAATGTGAACAGGTTTGCCTTCTTTACCCTGGCATGACCTGGCATGTTCTGGCATGTCCTGGCATGTCCTGGCATGTTCTGCTCCCCTCCAAGCCTTTGCCCCGACTTCTCCCGTCTAACTGAGATCCCTCGACCCTGGAGCCATCCCAGTGACCAACTTCTCCATCCCCTCTCCACATCCCTCCTGGGATGTCGTGACCAGGACTGGATATAATCTCTAGATCTGGCCTCCGCAAAGGTTTATAATTCACGTGACTCTCTGCTTTCATGCTGTCTGCCTGTATTTATCAGTTACTTGCTTAATGAACTGCTCAATGCGTCTGCCCTGTCATATAGACAATAGACAATAGGTGCAGGAGGAGGCCATTCAGCCCTTCGTGCCAGCACCGCCATTCACTGTGATCATGGCTGATCATCCACAATCAGTACCCCGTTCCTGCCTTCTCCCCATATCCCTTGACTCCACTATCTTTAAGAGTTCTATCTAACTCTCTCTTGAAAGCATCCAGAGAATTGGCCTCCACTGCTTCTGAGGCAGAGAATTCCACAGATTCACAACTCTCTGACTGAAAGTCTTTCCTCATCTCCGTTCTCCGGCCTCCCCTTTATTCTTAAACTGTGGCCCCTGATATCTAGGATACATGCAGATATACAGTCCGGTCCTTCTGTCCCTGCGACCGTTTAGGACCGCCCATCTTCCCGTACTGCCTCTCCTCATTCTTGTCACCAAATGATTATCATTCCACACTTGTCTACTAAACTTCACCTGCCCCTTGCCTGCCCATTTACCCGGCCATTAACATTCTCATTCGGTCTGACACCTTGGTCCTCATTGACCACACCACCAGCGTTGACGACAGATAAAGATGTTCAAATTCTATCCGTTCACCCATGTTCACGTGGTTAATGTTTATCAATGTGAGCAATGGTCCGTGTTTGACTGACCTTGTCTGGGCTTACTCCGATCTCCAGGCTGTCAGTCTTCCTCTGACTTTCTTCCCTGAAGGTATTTTCTTGTCTGTTGCCGCTAATCCTTTACTCCACGGACCACGATTTTCTTTTTATGTGATGTTTTATCAAATGCTTTGTACAAATATTCGTATAAAACGATGGCTAAAATATCACATGAAAGGATAATATCACATGAAATTATACGTTTGATGAAATATCTTGCATTCCTTTCAGCAGTCTTACCAAAATGTAAATCACATTTCCCTTTATGAATCCCTGTTGGAACCACTTTCCACTTAACTTTCCCCAATGGTTTTGTAGCTTTTCTGGTTCTCGTTTCTCAGAGCGTCTCCAACGTGAAGGTTAACCGCAGCGGGTAGAGCTGCTGCCTCACAGCGCCAGAGACCCGGCTTTGATCCTGATTACGGGCGCTGTCTGTACAGAGTGTGTATGGGTGACTTGGACAGGTTGTGTGAGTGGGCGGATGCATGGCAGATGCAGTTTAATGTGGATAAGTGTGAGGTTATCCACTTTGGTGGTAAGAATAGGAAGGCAGCGTATTATCTGAATGGTGTCAAATTAGGAAAAGGGGACGTACAACGTGATCTGGGTGTCTTAGTGCATCAGTCACGGAAAGGAAGCATGCAGGTACAGCAGGCAGTGAAGAAAGCCAATGGAATGTTGGCCTTCATAACAAGAGGAGTTGAGTATAGGAGCAAAGAGGTCCTTCTGCAGTTGTACAGGGCCCTAGTGAGACCGCACCTGGAGTACTGTGTGCAGTTTTGGTCTCCAAATTTGAGGAAGGATATTCTTGCTATTTAGGGCGTGCAGCGTAGGTTTATTAGGTTAATTCCCGGAATGGCGGGACTGTCATATGTTGAAAGACTGGAGCGACTAGGCTTGCATACACTGGAATTTAGAAGGATGAGAGGGGATCTTATCGAAACGTTTAAGATTATTAAGGGGTTGGACACATTAGAGGCAGGAAAATGGGCGGCACGGTAGCGCAGCGGTAGAGTTGCTGCTTTACAGCGAATGCAGCGCCGGAGACTCAGGTTCGATCCTGACTACGGGTGCTGCACTGTAAGGAGTTTGTACGTTCTCCCCGTGACCTGCGTGGGTTTTCTCCGAGATCTTCGGTTTCCTCCCACACTCCAAAGACGTACAGGTATGTAGGTTAATTGGCTGGGTAAATGTAAAAATTGTCCCTAGTGGGTGTAGGATAGTGTTAATGTACGGGGATCGCTGGGCGGCACGGACTTGGAGGGCCGAAAAGGCCTGTTTCCGGCTGTATATATATGATATGATATGATAACATGTTCCCAATGTTGGGGGAGTCCAGAACAAGGGGCCACAGTTTAAGAATAAGGGGTAGACCATTTAGAACTGAGATGAGGAAAAACCTTTTCAGTCAGAGTTGTGAATCTGTGGAATTCTCTGCTTCAGAAGGCAGTGGAGGCCAATTCTCTGAATGCATTCAAGAGAGAGCTAGATAGAGCTCTTAAGGATAGCGGAGTCAGGGGGTATGGGGAGAAGGCAGGAACAGGGTACTGATTGAGAATGATCAGCCATGATCACATTGAATGGCGGTGCTGGCTCGAAGGGCCGAATGGCCTCCTCCTGCACCTATTGTCTATTGGCTATTGAGTGTGTACGTTCTCCCCGTGACCTGCGTGGGTTTTCTCCGGGTGCTCCCGTTTCCTCCGGGTGCTCCCGTTTCCTCCGGGTGCTCCCGTTTCCTCCGGGTGCTCCCGTTTCCTCCGGGTGCTCCCGTTTCCTCCGGGTGCTCCCGTTTCCTCCGGGTGCTCCCGTTTCCTCCCACACCCCAAAGATGTGCAGGTTTATAGGTCAATTAACTTCTGTAAAGTGTGCCTACAGTAGGATGATATTAGTGTATGGGTGATCGCTGGGGGGGGACGGGGGACTCTGGGCTGAAGGGCCTGTTTCCACGATGTATCTCCTAAACTAAAGCTGCACAGTTTATCATTCTTCTGGCACCTTGCTGTGTCCGGGGAAATTCCAGCAGTCATAAAAAACAAGGTACATGAAACATGAAATTAATGTGAGGAGTGGAAAGAGCAGGATTGAAGATGTGCGTAGATGGGGGGAGGGGGGAGGGGAGGGGAGGGGAGTCAGTCTACCCCATGACAGAAGGGGGAGGAGATACAGTTTGATAGCCGCAGGGACGAAGGGTTTCCTGTGGTGTTCATTGCTGGCGTGGTGACCTACAGCCACCCTGGCTCCAGGCTCTTCCTTTGCAGAGACTGATTTGTAGCACGCACTAAATATTCCAACTCTGCCCCTCCCCAGTCCCACCGCCCCTCCTCACCGCTCCCTCTCCACAGATCTGTGGGCATCTTGGCCTTCTATGTAGAGAGGGCTGGCCATCTCCTTCTCTAACTGTCTCCACCATGCTTTGTTTCCACCATCTCTTGGCTGACTCCACTCTGCCCAATTGCCACTTCTGCCGACCATCTTTAGTACATCGCATGTTACGAAGGTGTAAAGGAATCTACTACATTTAGACCTAATCTTGGCAAAAATCAACGCCTGTTTTAATCAGAGGGTAAAGCACTGTGGCACGGTGGGCCCCGGACGTTACCTTCTCTCCCTACTGGCTCTATGGGCTTGTGGTCGTCTCACGCACTGGGTCATCTGTGTTAGACCAGCTCTGCTATCCCCACTGGAGACAGAGGTCACACTGGGCCAGAGTGATGGTTGGCAGCTGATGTAGATTAGACCGATCAGCCTCACCTGAATAACTCGCCAGCAAAGAGCAGGAGGGGCAGATGGCGTGACAAAGGTTGGAAGGGTTTATTTTGCAAATCTTTCCCTGCATTGCAGAGTGCAGGAACACATGGGATCACTGTATCTCTCTGTCTGTGGCTATGATACACTGGGCCCAGTGAATCCCAGCTGGGTAACCCAGGGTCCTTGTGTGTCTTGTGGTCACGCTCCCACCCACCAACACCACAACACCCCACAGTCATGACCAGCCCGGTTGATGCATTTCATCACTGCAACCATCGAGGTCATTGGTTTGATTGTAGCACCCTGTTTATACACTCTCCTTGGTCTCCTCCACTGTCAGAGTGATGCCACACGTAACTGGGGAACAACACCTTGAATGCAGCTTGGTCTAGCTGCCAAACCAGAGGCATGAACATTCAGGAAGGATGCGGAGGTTTTACAGAAGGCTCAGGAGGTTTACCAGAATGCTGCCTAGATTCAAGGGTATTCACTATAAGGAGCGGTGGACAAGGTTGGATCATTGTTTCAGGAGTCCTGGTAGAAGGGTCTAATATTGATGAGAAGACTAGATGGGGTGGTGGTGTGGACTCTTCCCCAGGGTGGAAGTGGCCAATACTTGAGGGCGTAGCGTTAGTGTAAGAGCGGCAACGTTTAAAGGAGATGTGTGGGGCAGGTTGTTTTACACAGAGGGTGGTGGGTGCCTGGAACTCACTGCCTGGGGGTAAAGAGAAACTTGGATATAGATATGGATGTGCAGGGAATGGAGGGGAAAAGAAAATACGCTGAAATGTTTAGCACCTTACTTGGGAAGAGAAACGGCAGAGGTTTAGAACAACGCAAGCTTGGGCCCCAGGCTAGGGCAGGCATGGGCAGTGTGGGGCAGATGGCAGGAGTGGTCTGCTGGGCAGCTGCCAGCCCCTCCACACCCACCGGCCCATCGAGGCATGGCAGAGCACAGCGAGGCATGGCATGGTGAGGCAGGGCATGGTGAGGCAGGGCATGGTGGGGCAGGGCATGGTGGGGCAGGGCATGGTGAGGCAGGGCATGGTGAGGCAGGGCATGGTGAGGCAGGGCATGGTGAGGCAGGGCATGGTGAGGCAGGGCATGGTGAGGCAGGGCATGGTGAGGCAGGGCATGATGGGGCAGGGCATGATGGGGCAGGGCATGGTGAGGCAGGGCATGGTGAGGCAGGGCATGGTGAGGCAGGGCATGGTGAGGTAGGGCATGGTGAGGCAGGGCATGGTGGGGCAGGGCATGGTGGGGCAGGGCATGGTGAGGCAGGGCATGGTGGGGCAGGGCATGGTGAGGCAGAGCATGGTGAGGCAGGGCATGGTGGGGCAGGGCATGGTGAGGCAGAGCATGGTGGGGCAGGGCATGGTGGGGCATGGTGGGGCAGGGCATGATGGGGCAGGGCATGGTGGGGCATGGTGGGGCAGGGCATGATGGGGCAGGGCATGGTGGGGCATGGTGGGGCATGGTGTGGCAGGGCATGGTGGGGCAGGGCATGGTGAGGCAGGGGGCAGGGCATGGTGAAGTAGGGCATGGTGAGGCAGGGCATGGTGGGGCAGGGCATGGCAGGGCATGGTGGGGCAGGGGGCAGGGCATGGTGAGGCAGGGCATGGTGGGGCAGGGCATGGTGAGGCAGGGGGCAGGGCATGGTGAGGCAGGGCATGGTGGGGCAGGGCATGGTGAGGCAGGGGGCAGGTCATGGTGAGGCAGGGCATGGTGAGGCAGGGCATGGCAGGGCATGGTGGGGCAGGGCATGGTGGGGCATGGTGGGGCAGGGCATGATGGGGCATGGTGGGGCATGATGGGGCATGGTGGGGCAGGGCATGGTGGGGCAGGGCATGATGGGGCATGGTGGGGCAGGGCATGGTGAGGCAGGGCATAGTGGGGCAGGGCATGGTGGGGCAGGGCATGGTGGGGCAGGGCATGATGGGGCATGGTGGGGCAGGGCATGGTGAGGCAGGGCATGGTGAGGCAGGGCATGGTGAGGCAGGGCATGGCAGGGCATGGTGGGGCAGGGCAAGGTGGGGCATGGTGGGGCAGGGCATGGTGGGGCAGGGCATGGTGGGGCAGGGCATGGTGGGGCAGGGCATGGTGAGGCATGGTGGGGCAGGGCATGGTGGGGCAGGGCATGATGGGGCAGGGCATGGTGGGGCAGGGCTTGGTGGGGCAGGGCATGGTGGGGCAGGGCATGGCGGGGCAGGGCATGGTGGGGCAGGGCTTGGTGGGGCAGGGCATGGTGGGGCAGGGCATGGTGGGGCAGGGCATGGTGGGGCAGGGCATGGTGGGGCAGGGCATGGTGAGGCAGGGCATGGTGGGGCAGGGCAGGGCATGGTGGGGCAGGGCATGATGGGGCAGGGCATGGTGGGACAGGGCATGGTGAGGCAGGGCATGGTGGGGCAGGGCATGGTGGGGCAGGGCATGGTGGGGCAGGGCATGGTGGGGCAGGGCATGGTGGGGCAGGGCATGGTGGGGCAGGGCATGGTGGGGCAGGGCATGGTGAGGTATGACAGAGCAAGGAGGAGAATTCCAACGTTGAAGCATTCCTTCGTTGAGATTGAGAACAGCCGAGTGAGGGCTTGGCTTTGCGGGGCACTGCTGCTAAAGTAATTGTATATATGAGTTCACTGTGAAAGTGCTGCTTTTGCTCAAGTACTGGCTCCCACCTTAAATACTTTGCTATTAGTTTATACAAAGTGTACAAACTTAAATGACCTTTCCTTAACGTGGAGAGAGACAGATTCTTGATCAGTGCGGGTGTCAGGGGTTATGGGGAGAAGGCAGGAGAATGGGGTTAGGAGGGAGAGATAGATCAGCTGTGAGTGAATGGCGAAGACTGGATGGGCCGAATGGCCTAATTCTACTCCAATCACTTATGACCTTATGAAGCAGGTAACCCAGTAGAGAGCTGTGCCCGTCCCATCTCACCAACCCTCCCCATGACCGCTCTCCTCTGTCCTCCACCACTCAACCAGCTTCTGATTCAAAGTACTGCCTTCATCAACCCAGGAAACGCTGGAGTCACTCAGCAGGTCAGGCGGCATCTGTTGAGAGAGAAACGACATCAACGTTTCAGATTGATGCATCATTAGTCGTGACTAGCTGAAAGATTGACTCTTTCTTTCTCTTCCGGCTGATGCTGCCTGACCTGCTCAATGTTCCCACCATGTTCTGTTTTTATTTTACATTTCAAGCATCTCCGGTTCTGTCTGATTTTCTTCCCCATTGGCCTCTGTGGTTTTAATCAGTCAGCCGTTCGTTGCCAGACTGTGTCAGTGTAGCTGTGTTACTTCAACATTAATTCCATTGCCTTTGAGCTGTGTAGACTGTTTTAGAAATAACACAGAGTTTCACTTTGAAGAATTACACTGAGTTTGCATTAAGATTTGACCATGCAGCGTTCTGATGCTATGTAACTGCTTTGTTTCTGCTCGTTCTCTCCCCCTTTCCCCCTTTCCCCGATGTATTTAGAATATTGGAATTCAACAGGGAATTTGAAGAATGACATTAATAATAAATAACAGCAGCCCGGCTTGCAAACTCCCCCTGGGATAGAGGCAGGCGGATAAACCACTCGACCCACTTTCCACAAACTCTCATCTTGTGCATTTCATCAGCTTTTTGTTTTAATTCCACTATTTCCAGTCAAAAGCAGCGAAGCTCTTGTGCAAATTCAAACGTGGTGGGTAGGCCAGAGGTTGTGGTTGGTGGTAATGCCTGGCCAGTGTGGGGGTCAGCTCACCTGACACACACACACACATCCAGTGGTAATGCCTGGCCAGTGTGGACGTCAGCTCGCCTGACACACACACACACATCCAGTGGTAATGCCTGGCCAGTGTGGGGGTCAGCTCGCCTGACACACACACACACATCCAGTGGTAATGCCTGGCCAGTGTGGGGGTCAGCTCGCCTGACACACACACACATATCCAGGGGCCACTCATAAACCCAGCCAGAGAGTCAGAGCAGAGACGGGCTCAGCTAGCGGTGGAGCGGCAGCACCAGGGGTGGGGAGGTACGGTGAGGGGGGTCTCACAGCCAGCAGCACACGTCTGGCTGGGGGGGGGGGGGACAGATAGTTACTGGGGTGGGGACAGATAGTGGGGGGTAGAGACAGATGGTCAGTGGGGGGGGGGACAGATGGTCAGTGGGGGAGGGACAGATGGTCAGGGGGGGGACAGATGGTCAGTGGGGGGGACAGATGGTCAGTGGGGGGGACGACAGATGGGGGGGACAGATGGGGAGGGGGACAGATGGTCAGTGGGGGGGGGACAGATGGGGGGGGACAGATGGTCAGTGGGGGGGGGACAGATGGGGGGGTAGAGACAGATGGTCAGTGGGGGGGACAGATGGGGGGGGACAGATAGTGGGGGGGAGGACAGATGGTCAGTGGGGGACGGACAGATGGTCAGTGGGGGGGACAGATGGTCAGTGGGGGGGGACAGATGGGGGGGGACAGATAGTGGGGGGTGACAGATGGTCAGTGGGGGGGGACAGATGGTCAGTGGGGGGGACAGATGGTCAGTGGGGGGGGCAGATGGTCAGTGGGGGGGAGGGACAGATGGTCAGTGGGGGGGACAGATGGTCAGTGGGGGGGGCAGATGGTCAGTGGGGGGGGACAGATGGTCAGTGGGGGGGACAGATGGGGAGGGGGACAGATGGGGGGGACAGATGGTCAGTGGGGGGGGACAGATGGTCAGTGGGGGGGGACAGATGGGGGGGACAGATGGTCAGTGGGGGGGGGACAGATGGTCAGTGGGGGGGGGACAGATGGTCAGTGGGGGGGGACAGATGGGGGGGGACAGATAGTGGGGGGGGGAGGACAGATGGTCAGTGAGGGGGGGGACAGATGGTCAGTGGGGGGGGGGACAGATGGTCAGTGGGGGGGGGGAGGCGCTGGCAGGAGGCAGGAAGTTAGACACCAAATGCTGGAGTAACTCAGCGGGACAGGCAGCATCTCTGGAGAGAAGGAATGGGTGACGTTTTGAAACGTTTCGACGTCTCGACCTGAAACGATATCTGTGAAAGACAATAGACACCAGGTACAGGAGGAGGCCATTCAGCCCTTCGAGCCACCACCACCATTCAATGAGATCTTGGCTGATCATTCTCAATCATTACCCCGTTCCTGCCCTCTCCCCATACCCCCTGACTCCACTATCCTTAAGAGCTCTATCTAGCTCTCTCTTGAATGCATCCAGAGAAAATTTGGTGTGGGAGAGGGAGAGCTGGCAGTGTGTTATCATCATGTCATAAGTGATAGGAGCAGAATGAGGCCATTCGGCCCATCAAGTCCACCGCCATTCAATCACAGCTGATCTATCTCTCCCTCCTAACCCCATTCTCCTGCCTTCTCCCCATAACCCCTGACACCCGCACTGATCAAGAATACTCAAGTAGTACGACTGGGCCTGCTCTCCGGTGTGCAGCCATAACCACTGGCCGCTTGTGTCGTGGGTTTTACATCCTGTTTAGGGGGAAACAGGGCAGAGATCATCACTCAAGTGCTCTGAGACATTGAGCTAGAGAGCGTGCTCTGCCCTCAGTGGAATTCATCGGCACCGCCGGCTGTGGAGGCCGGGTCAGTGGGTGGTTGCCAGGCGGAGACTGACAGATTGTTGATCAGTGCGGGTGACAGGGGTTACGGGGAGAAGGCAGGAGAATGGGGTTAGGAGGGAGATAGATCAGCCATGACTGAATGGGCCGAATGGCCTCATTCTGTGCCCCCTCCCGTGCTGTGGGCACGACCACCAGGCCGCTGTGCCCGTCTTCACTAATTCCTTGCCTGGGTTATGGTGCATATTAGCTTCACTTTTGCCTCCCCCCCCTTCACCCCTCCCCCCTCACACTCCCCCCTCTCTCTCCCCCTCTCATTCTCCCCCCCCTCGCTCCCCCCTCACTCTCCCCCCTCTCCCTCCCCCCTCACTCACCCCTCCCCTCTCACTCTCCCTCCCTCTCTCTCCCCCTCACTCTCCCTCCCTCTCTCCCCCCTCACTCTCCCCCTCTCTTCCCCCTCTCTCCTTCCCTCACTCTCCCCCCCTCTCTCCCCCTCACTCTCCCCCCTCCACCCCTTCTCTCCCCCCTCTCCACCCCTTCTCTCCCCCCTCTCCACCCCTTCTCTCCCCCCTCTCCCCCTCACTCTCCCCCCCTTTCTCTCCCCCCTCTCCCCTCCCTCCCCCACCCTTCTTTCCCCCTCCCTCCCTCCTCCCCACCCCCTCCCCCAGGTCCCTCCGCCCGCACCATCCAGCACGGACTGTTGACTGAGTGAATGTAATCAGCCCCTCGCTGCTCCCCCCTCAGGCACTGGTGAATCGAGTGATTCTCTGCATTTAAATGGTTTCCCTCCTCGGTCTGCACCACCTTCAAATATTTCATGTTAATTGTCATCACAGGTTTTAAATATTTACAATCAAATTCCAACAGTGAGACAGCCCCTCAGCTTCCATGGAGATGAGTGTGGTGTGTGAATACATCCTCAGTACATCCAGCCTGCGTTAGCAGAATGCAGAATGATGTGTAGCTGTGCAGAGACGTGCTGAATGCTGGGCCTCTGCATTGGCATTGTACAGTCTGCAGCCCATCCTGTCCACTGTAGGAGCACACGACAAATGGAAGATATTACACTGATAACAGTTCCCCTGCCTATCTCAATTACCGTGCCCAGTAACAAAGGCACTTGGTGTGTGTCTGTGTCAGTGTCTGTTAGGGGTTGCCAACTTCCTCACTCCCAAATACGGGACAAGGTGACGTCACCGCCCCGCGCCCCACGTGACCTTACCCAGCCAGCGGCCACGTGCTCCCGTTCCACCAACGGCGGCCGCCCGGGCCGGGAGGCGGGTTGCTAGGCAACCTCCGTTAGGCGACGCCCAGGCCTCCGGGCCTACACTGTCCGGACCCACACTGTCCAGGCCTACAGCGTCTGTGCCTACAGCGGCCCCTGGGCCTACAGTGTCCCGGCCTACAGAGCCCCTCCCCCGGGCCTAATACAGGACAAGGGCGGTCCCATACGGGACAAACCAATTTAGCCCAAAATACGGGATGTCCCGCCTAATACGGGACAGTTGGCAACCTTAGTGTCAGTGTCTCTGAGTTCAGTTCAGTTTATTGTCACGTGTACCGAGGTACAGTGGAAAGCTTTTGTCGCGCGCTAACCAGTCAGCAGAAAGACAACACGTGATTACAAGCGAGCCATTCATAGTGTATAGATACATGATAAGGGAATCATAGTTAAAGTGGGAAATGTTGCAGTAGGAGTAGAGGTTTAAGAGTGTGGAGCGATTGTAATGTGTGATTGTAGATCTGTTTCTGTGGCTAGCACGCAAATAGCCACATGGGTTGGGCGCCATCTTGGAAAATTTGTCTATGTGCGTGTGTGAGAGTGTGTGTGTGTGAGTGAGTGTGTGTGAGTGAGTGTGTGAGTGCGTGTGTGTGTGTGTGTGAGAGTGTTTGTGAGTGAGTGTGTGAGAGAGTGTGTGTGTGAGAGTGTGTGTGTGTGAGAGTGTGTGTGCGAGGGTATCTCTGCCTTAAAAGTATCCGCTGACTTGCCCTCCGCAGAATCCCACAGATTCACCACCCTCTGACTGCAGGCATTGCTCCTCATCTCCTTGCGTTTGCGTGCGTGCGCGTGTGTGCGTGCGTGCGTGCGTGTAGCTGCATGATTGGGCACCTCCAGGTCCCTGGTCTCCACACTGTCGTTGGGCATGGGCAGTGAATGTGCAGGCGTTGGCAGCCAGCTTGTCAATACGCAATGGTAGCTCCTGATTATTTGGCCAGGCGATTAGCTGTCATTGGGGGATGTTGAGACGTGTGGTCACCAAGTTGTCCAAGTGCCAGAGTGTGCAATGTGGGCCCTGAGTTTCCCGGCTGTCCGCAGAGTGCTGTGAAGATGGGTTTAATGCCTGGCCCGTAGTGATTTTTACAATAATGCTTTTCTGGTCAGATTGGTTTATTGTATTCGTTCTGTGAACATGTTGCAATGGCATCCAACATTTCATTATCTACAAGCAGGCTCCTTTATAAGTTGAGAGGTAGATGTCTAGTGATGGCCGTGTGTTTCTGACGTTGGTCAGTGTACAGAGTACATTTGCCTCACCACCAGCTCTGCCCTACGCCCCCTGCCATCATCACCTCCTGTCTCCAGGTTGGTAAAATCCTCCACCTATCAACCCCCCACCCCAACCCGAGATCCCCCACCCCAAGCCAAGACCCCCCACCCCAAGCCTGGACCCCCACCCCAAGCCGAGACCCCCCACCCCAAGCCGGGACCCCCCCACCCCAAACCGAGACCCCCCCACCCCAAGCCGAGACCCCCCCACCCCAAGCCTGGACCCCCAAGCCGAAACCCCCCCACCCCAAGCTGAGACCCCCCACCCCAAGCTGAGACCCCCCAA
This sequence comes from Rhinoraja longicauda, assembly GCF_053455715.1. NCBI lineage: Eukaryota > Metazoa > Chordata > Chondrichthyes > Rajiformes > Arhynchobatidae > Rhinoraja > Rhinoraja longicauda. The sequence continues at coordinate 53,972,666 of NC_135964.1, read as the reverse complement.
CCCAAGCCTGGACCCCCCACCCCAAGCCAAGACCCCCCACCCCAAAGGAGTCCCCCCACCCCAAGCTGAGACCCCCCCCACCTCAAGCCGGGACCCCCACCCCAAGCCGGGACCCCCACCCCAAGCCGTGGCCCCCCACCCTGCCACACAAATATCCCGTCTCCAGCACAATTTTGTGCCCCGTATCTGAGGAAGGATGTGCTGGCTCTGGAGAGGGTCCAGAGGAGGTTTACAAGAACGATCCCAGGAATGAGTGGGTTAACCTATGATGAGCGTTTGTGGGCACTGGGCCTGTACTCGCTGGAGTTTAGAAGGATGAGGGGGGACCTCATTGAAACTTACAGAATAGTGAGCGGCCTGGATAGAGTGGATGTGGAGAGGATGTTTCCACTAGTGGGAGAGTCTAGGACCAGAGGGCACAGCCTCAGAATTAAAGGACGTCCCTTTAGGAAGGAAATGAGGAGGAATTTTGATAGTCAGAAGGTGGTGAATCTGGGATTCTGTGGAGGCCACAAGTCAGTGGATATTTTTAAGGCAGAGATAGATAGATTCTTGATCAGTGCGGGTGTCAGGGGTTATGGGGAGAAGGCAGGAGAATGGGGTTAGGAGGGAGAGATAGATCAGCCATGAGTGAATGGTGTAGACTTGATGGGCCGAGTGGCCTAATTTTATTCCTATTCTTTGCAGCCCCCGGGAATTGGGAGCAAGTCAGTGGTTTCTGTGCTATAATCTAACAACACTGGGAGGCATCCAAAATGCTGGAAATACTCAGCAGGTCAGGCAGCATCTGTGGAGAGAGAAATAGAGTTGGCTCATTTCAAACATAGACACAAAAAGCTGGTAACTCACAGGGACAGACAGCATCTCTGGAGAAAAGGAATGGGTGACGTTTTGGGTCGAGACCCTTCTTTGGAGCCTTCAACAGAACGACCATGACAGGGAGTATCAGATCAGATGCTCAGCAATAGTGTGGCACTGAGACCAAGTCAACATTAGCAGAATGACAAACACGTGTGGGGAATAAATACCCTGCTCTTGTACAGAACACATCACGAGGAATGTGCAGTCAAAGTGTCACTGTCTGGCACAGCACAGGTGAAGGCCATTCGGCCCACTCTGATGACGCTCCAGTTAGTTGTACTCCTTTCCCCTCTCAATTATCATTTAATGTGAGGATTGGTTTCTCACTGAATGGGTCCTGATGATTCTGTTGCCTTTACCTTTTCAGCTTGTGTTCCAAATCACTGCAGATTGTCGTGTGAAATAGAATTCTCCTCAAATTCCCTCCCACTCAATCTAGAAGCAAGGAACTGCAGATGTTGGTTTATACCAGAGATAGACACAAAGTGCTGGAGTGCTGGAGTGCACAAAGTCCCTTCTCTCCAGAGATGCTGCCTGACCCGCTGAGTTACTCCAGTATTTTGTGCCTATCTTCAGTGTAAACCAGCATCTGCAGTTCCTTCCTACACAGCTGGATTTACAGTTGGCTTGTTGGAAGGAATGAGCGGTTGGTAGTGGAGGGTGGTTTTGTGACCAGAGGCCAGTGAGTGTGTAGTGGCGTGTGGCAGTGAGGGCTCTGTGCTGGGTAACTGTTGATCATCAGCATTAATGATGTGGCAGAGACTGTGATCGGCATGATTAGTGAGGCTGCAGGACATCATGAGTGGGCAGTGAAGAAAGTAGTCTGAGATACAGCAGCATCTTGCTCACCGATGAATAGGGTTGCCAACTGTCCCGTATTAGCCGGGACATCCCGTATTTTGGGCTAGATTGGTTTGTCCCGTACGGAACCGCCCTTGTCCCGTATTAGGCCCAGGGGGGGGGGGGGCTGTAGGCCCGGACGCTGTAGGCCCAGTCGCGTTAGGCCCGGACGCTGTAGGCCCAGTCGCGTTAGGCCCGGATGCTATACGCCCGGACACTGAAGGCCCGGACACTGTAGGCCCGGACACTGTAGGCCCGGATACTGTAGGCCCAGACGCTGTAGGCCCAGACGCTGTAGGCCCGGACACTGTAGGCCCGGACGCTGTAGGCCCGGACAGTGCAGGCCCGGACAGTGTAGGCCCGGACAGTGTTGGTCCGGACAGTGTAGGCCTGGAGGCCCGGGCACCTCCTAACGGAGGTTGCGTGGCAACCCGCCTCCTGGCCCGGACGGCCGCCATTGGTGGAGCGGGAGCATGTGGCCACTGGCTGGGAAAGGTCACGTGGGGCGCGGGGCGGTGACGTCACCCTTTGTCCCTTATTTGGGAGTGGGATAGTTGGCAACCCCTACCTGTGAAGTGTGCCAAGGAACTGCAGAGGGGGTTTAACGTGGGCACGTCCGTGTGTGGCGTTGCAATGTGAACACTGCACGGGTTCCCAGCCACGCCACCAAAGCTGTCTGTTCAGCCAGTCGTCCCCCCCCCCCCCCCGAGCTGCCGACACCAGAGAGGTGTCCACACTGGCCCAGTAGGCCCGGACTATTTCTCCTGCCACAACTATTATGAAATTCTATGTAATCTTGATTAAAGCACGAGAGATTGAGCTGATATTTATATTAATTAGTTAATTGCCTTCAAATTAACTAATTACTGGAGGTGTGCAGTATGCATACAGAAGTCTCCCCTTGTGGTTAACCTTTCGATCAGCCACTCATATAGAAATTAAAAATGGGACATCAGTTGAATTCTCAAAGAGGAGCTGAGCAGGTATTTATTTCACACATCAGGCAGTGCGTGCCACACAGACAGCCCATTAAACATCCAGCCAGGCCTCGAAATGTCATTTGCTGCTGAGTGGGCTTTAGAATTTTAATCTCTCAGTATTCATATTTTACTGCCCAATACTGCAGACAGATCTGATTTATAATGTGTTTCTCAAATTGCAGATGCAGTTGTTCTAAGTGAACTTGGCTGCCTTTGTTTATACCCAAAGGTAGACAGGTGGAAACCCTCGTGTCAGTGTCAGTGTCTCTGAGTTCAGTTCAGTTCATTGTCACGTGTACCGAGGTACAGTGAAAAGCTTTTGTTGCGCGCTAACCAGTCAGCGGAAAGACAACACATGATTACAATCAACCCTTTCATGGTGTATAGATATATGATAAGGGAATCATAGTTAAAGTGGGAAATGTTGCAGTAGGAGTAGAGGTTTAAGAGTGTGGAGCGATTGTAATGTGTGATTGTAGATCTGTTTCTGTGGCTAGCACGCAAATACTCGCCTGGCTTGGGCGCCATCTTGGAAGATTTGTCTGTGTGTGTGTGTGAGTGATTGTTGAGTGTGTGTGTGTGTGAGTGAGCGTGTGAGTGTATGAGTGAGTGTGCAAGTGTGTGAGTGTGTGTGTGAGAGTGTGAGAGAGAGAGTGTATGAGAGAGAGTGTGCGTGTGTGAGAGCGTGCGTGTTTATGTGTGAGAGTGTGTGTGTGCGTGTGTATGTGAGTGTGTGTGTATGTGAGTGTGTGTGTGTGTTCGCGTGCGTCTCAAGTGATAGGAGCAGAATTAGGCCATTCGGCCCATCAAGTCTACTCTGCCGTTCAATCATGGCTGATCTATCTTTCCCTCCCAGCCCCATTCTCCTGCCTTCTCCCCACAACCCCTGACACCCGCACTGATCAAGAATCCATCTATCTCTGCCTTAAAAATATCCACTGACTTGGCCTCCACAGAATCCCACAGATTCACCACCCTCTGACTGCAGGCATTGCTCCTCATCTCCTTGCGTGTGCGTGCGTGCGTGTGTGCGTGCGTGCGTGCGTGTAGCTGCATGATTGGGCACCTCCAGGTCCCTGATCTCCACACTGTCGTTGGGCACGGGCAGTGAATGTGCAGGCGTTGGCAGCCAGCTTGTTAATACGCAATGGTAGCCCCTGAATATTTGGCCAGGCGATTAGCTGTCATTGGGGGATGTTGAGACGTGTGGTCACCAAGTTGTCCAAGTGCCGGAGTGTGCAATGTGGGCCCTGAGTTTCCCGGCTGTCCGCAGAGTGCTGTGAAGATGGGTTTAATGCCTGGCCCGTAGTGATTTTTACGATAATGCTTTTCTGGTCAGATTGGTTTATTGTATTCGTTCAGTGAACATGTTGCAATGGCATCCAACATTTCATTATCTACAAGCAGGCTCCTTTATAAGTTGAGCGGTACATGTCTAGTGATGGCCGTGTGTTTCTGACGTTGGTCAGTGTACAGAGTACATTTGCCTCACCACCAGCTCTGCCCTACGCCCCCTGCCATCATCACCTCCTGTCTCCAGGTTGGTAAAATCCTCCACCTATCAACCCCTCAACCCAAGCCGGGACCCCCCCACCCCAACCCGAGACCCCCCACCCCAAACCGAGACCCCCCCACCCCAAGCTGAGACCCCCCACCCCAAGCCTGAACCCCCCAACCCAAGCCGGGACCCCCCCACCCCAAGCCGGGACCCCCCCACCCCAAGCCGGGACCCCCCACCCCAGGCCGGGACCCCCTCACCCCAAGCCGGGACCCCCCCACCCCAAGCCAGGACCCCCCCACCCCAAGCCAAGACCCCCCACCCCAGGCCGGGACCCCCCCACCCCAGGCCGGGACCCGCTCACCCCAAGCCGGGACCCCCCCCACCCCAAGCCGGGACCCCCCCACCCCAAGCCAAGACCCCCCACCCCAGGCCGGGACCCCCCCACCCCAAGCCGGGACCCTCCCACCCCAAGCCAAGACCCCCCACCCTGCCACACAAATACCCCACCCCCAGCACAATTTTGGGCCCCAAATCTAGAGTTCCCAACAGTCCCGTATTAGCCACAATTTTGGGCTAAATTGGTTTGTCCCGTACGGGACCGCCCTTGTCCCGTATTAGGCCCAGGGGCCGCTGTAGGCCCAGAAACTGTAGGCCCGGGGGTTGCTGTAGGCCCGAGGGTTGCTGTAGGCCCGAGGGTTGCTGTAGGCCCGGCGGTTGCTGTAGGCCCGGACACTGTAGGCCCGGACACTGTAGGCCCGGACACTGTAGACCCGGACACTGTAGGCCCGGGGGTTGCTGTAGGCCCGGACACTGTTGACCCGGCGGTTGCTGTAGGCCCGGGGGTTGCTGTAGGCCCGAGGGTTGCTGTAGGCCCAGACATGGTAAAGACGAGTGTGGTCACACAGTGCTGGCCCCTGGGTGGGCAGTGAGATGTGAGCGAGCGATGGGACCACTCGGCCATCCTTCAGCCGTGCTATGAAGGATCTTCCTCGTGTACACACATCGTTGATTGCCGGAGTGTGGCACCCTACCTTCATCAAGGACTGCAGGGATTGTCTTTGAAAATGTGTTTGTTTGACCTCGGATTGCATAACGCTGGATAATGCTGATGGTTGTGATGTTGGGTGACACTGAGCTCTACTCCACCCACTGCCATGGCGATCAGTGGAGGAGGCAGCTTCTCCAGATAATATTCTGGGGCACAGAAAGCATTTTATTCCAACTGTGTCTGGGAAGTCACCCAATTAAAACAGTGTTTTGATCTTGTACTAGTTGGGTTTAGTGTATTAGTAAATACACCTCCTGGTTCAATCACTGCGTGGAATCAACACGAAACAACAGTTCTTCATGCAGCAACCAATATTCTATTCCTGACAGGTATTTCCCATCTTTCATTGGAGTTTCTAACGACTGGCAGAGGCCAGATTTCCGAACCCCTGCAGAGGAATCTCGCCAGCATTCCCTCTTTTGGGCCATTCTCTCGTGCTATCAATACATTTAATTAAACAACATTGCGCTATTTCAGAAAAAAAATACCCTGCCATCTTTTTTAATGGAGGGCCCTGGAGAAATTAGATGGTGGCAATTTGAAATCTGTTCCTGCATGCTTCACATGCCAGCACTGGCAAAGTTTAACCGTTGAATGCCCTGTGTTTGTTCAGCAGCACTTTGTTATCAGACGTAATCAAAGCACGATGTCCTTCCATTGACTGAGGATAGTGACAGTGTCAAACCACAAGACATGGCCAGTGTCTCTCTGGGACTGCTGTAGATACCGAGCGGCCTGCACTGCAAGAGAGGTCACAGCTCAAAACGTCACCTATCCATGTTCTCCACAGATGCTGCCTGACCCGCTGAGTTACTCCAGCACTCTGTTCTTGTAGGACCAGCTGTAGTCACTGACATCCAAGCTACCCAACGATGAACAGCAGCGTGGGTCCAGGGCTGATGTTACTCAAGGACTTGGCTGTTGGATTCACACTTTTACAAAATTGCCTCATTTCATGTGACATTTTGTGCGGCGGTAGAGTTGCTGCCCTCACAGCGCCGGAGACCCGGGTTCCATCCCGACTACGGGTGCTGTCTGTACGGAGTTTGCACGTTCTCCCCGTGACCTGCGTGGGTTTTCTCCAGATGCTCCGGTTTCCTCCCACACTCCAGAGACGTGCAGGTTTGTAGGTTAATTTGCTTGGTAAAACAATAAATTGTGTGTGTAGGATAGCATTAGTGTGCGGGGATCGCTGGTCAGCCCGGACTCGATGGGCCGAAGGGCCTGTTTTCACGCTGTATCTCTAAACTAAACGAATAATTCCCCTCTTAGGATCATAAAATCAGGCACTGAAATGCCTTATTCTATTCCTGGAGCCTGTCAGCAAATGGAGTGTACTCCTGTTCCAGATTCTCCAGCCCTGCCTAGTTTATCCACAGATGTGGTGAGAACAGAAACATCTGGATCTTAATGCATGAAGGATCGAGAGCATCTGGCCACATGTTTACAACCAGGAGATTGTGCTGCTCTGCCTCCACAGCTCACACACACACTCACACACACACCCACACACACACACACCCACACACCCACACACACACACACCCACACACCACGCACACACACACACACACCCACACACACACACACACACACACCCACACACCACGCACACACACACACACCCACAAACCACACACACACACACCACACACACACTCACACGCACACCCACACACACACACACACCCACAAACCACACACACACACACCCACACACACTCACACGCACACCCACACACACACCACGCACACACACGCACGCACACACGCATGCACGCACACACACACACACATACGCACACACACCACACGCACACACACACCCCACACACGTACACACACACACCCCACACACACACACACACGCACGCACGAACGCACACACCCCACACACACCCCACACACACACCCCACACACACGCACGCACGAATGCACACGCACACATCCCACATACACACCCCACACTCATACACATGCACGCACGAACGCACACGCACACACCCCACACACACACCCCACACGCACACTCCACACACACACATGCATGCATGCACACACACACACCCCCACACACACCCCCACACACACCCCACACACATGCACACACACACAACCCCACACACACACCCCCACACACACACACCCCACACACACATACATACACACACACAAACACACACACACACCACACACACATACATACACACCCACACACGTGCGCGCGCATACACCCAAACGCGTGCACACACACACACACCCACACACGTGCACGCACACACACACACACAAACACACACACACACACACACACATTGATGATACAAAAGTGGATGGTTTTGCAGATAGTGAAGATGGTTGTGAACGATTGCAGCAGGATCTGGATCGATTGGCCAGGTGGGCGGAGGAATGGTTGATGGAGTTTAATACAGAGAAGTGTGAGGTGTTGCATTTTGGGATGTCGAACAAGGGCAGGACCTGCACAGTGAATGGTGGGCCTCTGGGGAGTGTTGTAGAGCAGAAGGATCTTGGAGTGCAGGTGCATGGTTCCTTGAAGGTCGAGTCGCATGTAGATAAGGTGGTCACAAAGGCTTTTGGTACATTGGCCTTCATCAGTCAGAGTCTTGAGTAGAGAAGTTGGGAGGTCATGTAGCAGTTGCATAAGACATCGGTGAGGCCACATTTAGAGTATTGTGTTCAGGTCTGGGCACCATGTTATAGGCAAGATGTCGTCAAGCTGGAAAGGGTAGAGAGAAGATTTACGAGGATGTTGCCAGGACTAGAGGGTGTGAGCTACAGGGAGAGGTTGAGCAGGCTGGGTCTCTATTCCATGGAGCGCAGGAGGATGAGGGGTGATCTTATAGAGGTGTACAATATCATGAGAGGAATAGATCGGGTAGATGCACAGAGTCTCTTGCCCAGAGTAGGGGAATCGAGGACATAGGTTCAAGGTGAAGGGGAATCTGAGGGGATTTGTTTCCCACAGAGGGTGGTGGGTTGCCCTGTGAGTGAGGAATGATACTGTGGCTCATTGCAACACCTCGATCCCAACCCTCCTGAAGAGTTCCTCACTGTGGCAACAGATCCAAGCATTAGCAGCGTGGAGCACAGTCTCATGGGTCTGAATTTAGAGCAGGATTTATATTTGATTAATAACTGTTAAATGCTATCAGTACACAAACACACAGATGGGCACACGCACACACACACACACACCCACACACACTCACACACACACTCATCTACACACTCATATACACACCCGCTCCCCCACACACACACGTACACACACACACACTCCCCCACACACACACACACACACTCATCTACACACTCATATACACACCCGCTCCCCCACACACACACGTACACACACACACACACACACACTCATATACACACCCGCTCCCCCACACACACACCCACACACACTCCCACACACGCACACACACACATTCCCCCACACACATCTACACACACTCATATACACACCCGCTCCCCCACACACACACGTACACACACATACATCTACACACACTCATATACACACCCGCTCCCCCACACACACACGTACACACACACACCCACACACGCACACACACACTCCCACACACACACTCCCACACTTCCACACACGCACACACACACTCCCACACACACACTCCCACACTTCCACACACGCACACACACACACACACACACATTCCCCCACACACACTCCCACACACGCACACACACACTCCCACACACACACTCCCACACTTCCACACACGCACACACACACACACACACACACGTTCACACATATTTCTGAATCCCGTTGGGGAGGCTGCAAGGTGCTTAGGGTTGGTGTTACTGCGGTTGTGATCAGTGTGAGCCGGGGCTCAGGTCTATTGTCGACACATTGCCTGTGAGATCAAACCCAGCCGTGGAGACACCAGCACCAGACGTTGTGGGACGGCTGGTAAATAAATGCCCTGCACCCTGTGTTCTGGTGTGTGAGGTGGAGCCGTGTGTAGTGTGGCACCAGCACCCTGTGTTCTGGTGTGTGAGGTGGAGCCGTGTGTAGTGTGGCACCAGCACCCTGTGTTCTGGTGTGTGAGGTGGAGCCGTGTGTAGTGTGGCACCAGCACCCTGTGTTCTGGTGTGTGAGGTGGAGCCGTGTGTAGTGTGGCACCAGCACCCTGTGTTCTGGTGTGTGAGGTGGAGCCGTGTGTAGTGTGGCACCAGCACCCTGTGTTCTGGTGTGTGAGGTGGAGCCGTGTGTAGTGTGGCACCAGCACCCTGTGTTCTGGTGTGTGAGGTGGAGCCGTGTGTAGTGTGGCACCAGCACCCTGTGTTCTGGTGTGTGAGGTGGAGCCGTGTGTAGTGTGGCACCAGCTCTGGAGATAAGGGGACTTCTCCAGAGCGCTCTGGGCGATAACTCTCAGCCAGATTAACCTCGGCCTGCACCTTGTGACAGCTGTCTTTTCCACCGTGACAAGAAAATATTTAATTTGCCCCGAGTTATTTTGTGAGATGCCGGTACAAAGAAAGGCAAGTTATAAATACCAGGGGTTCTATTCTATCCTCAGCAGAAGCATGCGCCAGACATAGAGTCATACAGCATGGAAACAGGCCCTTCAGCCCAACACGTCTATGCCAACCAGCGATCCCCGCACACTAACACTATCCTACACACACTGGGGATCATTTTACATTTACACCAGGCCAATGAACCTACAAACCTGTGATGTGACTTGATACGATCAAACTTCATTCATCCCCAGAGGGAAATTGGTCTGCCAGCATTCACAACATGCAACGAGGCACAGGCAAACTTCAAATTAAAATTAAATTAAAAGTGAATAAAATGACAAGCGACTGTTGGCTGGCTGCCGTGTGCAGAGCGCCTTGACCGGAACAAACAAACAAACAAACACACACACAAACACACAAACACAGGCTCATCCCCTGGGCAGAGGATTCTAAACCTACAGTGCCCCCCCTCCCCCACACCGGGCCCCCTTTGTTCTCCCACCGTCCCTCACGGCGCCCCACGCCCCGCGAGTCCCCGTTGTTCATCATGGCGTTCCCCCACGCCCCGCGAGTCCCCGTTGTTCATCATGGTGGTCCCCCACGCAGGTCACCGTTGTTCATCATGGCGGTCCCCCACGCAGGTCCCCGTTGTTCATCATGGCGTTCCCCCACGCCACGCGGGTCCCTGTTGTTCATCATGGCGTTCCCCCACGCCACGCGGGTCACCGTTGTTCTTCATGGCGGTCCCCCACGCAGGTCCCCGTTGTTCATCATGGCGGTCCCCCACGCAGGTCCCCGTTGTTCATCATGGCGGTCCTCCACGCCACGTGGGTCCCCGTTGTTCATCATGGCGGTCCCCCACGCCACGCGGGTCCCCGTTGTTCATCATGGTGGTCCCCCACGCCCCGCGGGTCACCATTGTCTCCCCCTCCCCCCATCACGCTGATTGACCGCTGATTGCGGATCGATCGCGAGACCCCCACCTGCACGTCTTTGGAGTGTGGGGAGGAAACTGAAGATCTCGGAGAAAACCCACGCAGGTCACGGGGAGAACGTGCAAACACCACGCTGACAGCGCCCGTAGTGGGGATGGAACCCGGTTCCTGGCGCTTCAAGGCAGTAGCTCTACCGCTGCGCCACCATGCCCCATCTGAGCTGGTTCCATTTGCCTGGTTCTTGATTCCCCTACCCTGCCAATAAACACTCTGTGCACTCACTCACTGTGTGTGTTTCCCTTAAAATTAAATTAAAAGTGAATAAAACACCTCTATAAGGAGATGTTTAATATTGGACCAGAATTAGCAGCTCCGGGCTGCCCAAGGCGATGTGTTGTGATAGATGTGTTAATGATACTGATGGAGTGTTTCTCATTGCTCGCCCTGTGACTGTGCATAGTGTTCTAGTAGCCCGGGCCACGCTCCCATCACTCTGGATGGATGTTTGTTCTGTGGAGGCAGCGTCTAATGATGATTGGAAGATGCAGACGGCATCATCTGCATCAAATAGCTGTTGGATGAGCGGGTGATGAGAGTGCCGTGGGTATCGATGAGGAGAGATTGTGCCAGAGTCCAATCATCATTACTGGAGCCTTGCAGGGATTAGCATTTATACCAAATTATGGCAGCAATCTATCTGGATGCTGCGCTCTCGAGATGCACCGATGCCATAGAGACATACGTCATGGAAACAGGCCAAGATGCCCCTTCTAAGGTAGACCCACCTGCACATTTAGCCAGATCGCTCTACACCTGTCCAAATGTCTTAGTTTAGTTTCGTTTATTTAGAGATACAGCACGTAAACAGGCCCTTTGGCCCACTGGGTCCGTGCCGACCAGCGATCCCCGCACACGAACACTATCCTACACCCACGAGGGACAATTTTTACATTTACCAAACCAATTAACCTACAAACCTGTACATCTTTGGAGTGTGAGAGGAAACCGAAGATCTCGGAGAAAACCCACGCAGGTCACGGGGAGAACGTACAAACTCCGTACAGACGGCGCCCGTAGTCGGGATGGAACCCGGGTCTCCGGCGCTGCATTTGCTGTAAGGCAGCAACTCTACCGCTGCGCCACCGTGTGGAAAGGTTGCTATTAACTCTTTCCCCTCTCACCTTGAACCTCTGCATTTAGACTGTGCTATTATACACCTCTGTAAGATCACCCCTCGGCCGTCCCACCTTCTCCCTGTAGCTCAGGCCCTCGAGTCCTGGCAACGTTCTCGGAAGTCTTTTCTGTGTCTCGGAAGGAAGCTTGGTTTGTTCCAGCAGCGAGAAACTCATGAGGAGAGAGTTATCAACGTCTGTGAGGAACCCTGAATCAGTGACCGTGCCTTTCTTGGCACCTACAGCTGCTGCTCAACCCACTGAATTCCTGCAGCAGTTTAGTCTTTGCTCCAGATCCCAGCAGCTGAAGTCTCTTGAATCTCCTGTGTCTCTTGTAACCCGTAATAATTCATAGTCGTATAGTGATACGGCACAGAAAGGCGTCCTGTGGAGCAGCCTCTTCAAGATGCCTCTCTCAGCTGGTTATATTTGGCCGCGTTTGACCTATATTCTTTCAGAGATTCCCTCTGCATGTTCCTGTCCAATGTTGTATCTGCACCTGCCTCCCCCACAACCTGTGGCAGTTCGTTCTATATTTATACTCACCAACCTTTGCATGAAGATTCCCTCAGGTTTCTTTTAAATCTTTCTCCTCTCACCATCAGACCGTGCCCTCTAGTTTCAGACTTCCTTATCCTGGGGGGGCGGCCGCTGATGGTTCACTTCACCTGTGCCTTGCATGATTTAATAAACCTCCAGGGTTATCTCAGCCTCCTAAACTGAGGGGGGATGGGGGGGGAAATGTTCCAGCCTATCCAGCCTCTCCATATACCTCAAGCCCTCCGGTCTCTACTTCCTTAGAAGGCTGAGGAAGTTTGGCTCGTCCTCTACAACTCTCACCAACTTCTACAGATGCACCAAGGATGTATCACAGCGCGGTTTGGGAACGGCTCCATCCGACCGCAAGAAAATACAGCGAATTGTGGACGCAGCCCAGACCATCACACAAACCAACCTCCCTCCCACCGCCTCCATCTACACCTCACGCTGCCTCGGCATGGCCAGCAGCCCAGACCATCACACAAACCAACCTCTCTCCCACCGACTCCATCTACACCTCACGCTGCCTCGGCAAGGCCAGCAGCATCATCAAGGACCAGTCTCACCCCGGCTACTCCCTCTTCTCCCCTCTCCCATCGGGCAAGAGGTACAGAAGTGTGAAAACGCACACCTCCAGATTCAGGGACAGTTTCTTCCCGGCTGTTATCAGGCAACTGAACCATCCTACCACAACCAGAGAGCAGTGCTGAACTACTATCTACCTCATTGGTGACCCTCGGACTATCTTTAATTGGACTTTACTGGCTTTACCTTGCACTAAACGTTATTCCCTTATGTACAGTAAATGGCTGGATTGTAATCATGTATTGTCTTTCCGCTGACTGATTAGCATGCAACAAAAGCTTTTCACCGTACCTCAGTACACGTGACAATAAACTAAACTACTATCCATAAGATATTTGTCAAAAAAGCAAAATGCTGGAGGAACTCAGTGGGCCAGGCAGCATCTGTGGAGGGAAATGGGTAGTGTTGTCCTCGAGGTGTCCGTGCCAACATTGGTCACCACTCTCCCTGGGCCTTTATCTCGTTTGGTTTGGCCAGTTGACCTACTCTGTAGTATCAGTCATGAGCGGAGCAGACTCGAATGGGCCGAATGGCCTCATTCTGTTCCTATGTGTACGTGTTCTAGTCCGCGTTGGACCCTGTGAGAGAGGTTAGCACGTTGCCCAGGCCATTGTTTGACTGCCTGTCCCAGCCGAGGCACAGACGCCAAAGGCACGGTTGCCAACTGTCCCGTATTAGCCGGGACATCCCGGATTTTGGGCTAACTTGGTTTGCCCCGTACGGGACCGCCCTTGTCCCGTATTAGGGGAGCGCTGTCGCTAAGGGAGTGTGTTCGGGGAGCGGGGCCGAGTGTATTCGCCTGACGGAGGTTGCGTAGCAACCCGCCTCCCGGCCCGGGCGGCCGCCGTTGGTGGGCTGGGAGCACGTGGGCGCTGGCTGGGTGAGGTCACGTGGGGCGCGGTGCGGTGCGGGGCGGTGACATCACCTTGTCCTGTGTTTGGGAGTGAGATAGTTGGCAACTCTAGCTAGAGGCTACACTCTCTGCACAATGGAGCGACCGATGGAAATGTGTTTATTGAACGAATAAGATCCACAGGAACGCTACGATAAAGGAATGCTCACAAACCCCTGGAATTAGCGGCTGCTGAAACACACGGTCTCTGACGGCAGGAAAGTTCAGAACCAAGAAAAATGTGGAATTAAAAATCAAATGTAAACCTCTTTATCTTCTGTTTCGCATATCAGTCCTCAAAAATTAGACATCAGAATCTTTCAAAACATCCAGCATCCTGAATCTAAAATGCAATTTGCATTTACTTCATGTATAATATACCCAGTGCAAATTACATTTTTTTATATAAACATTAATTAAATGGGAGATTATTTTCACAGCTTCAGAATAAATCTGTGAACTTTGGGCCATGCTTTTCTAATGTAGTACTTCATGGGCTGAGAGGGTGGGGAGCTTTCTGACAAGACATCAGCATGGTCTATTACCAATTAGTGTGTTAGGCTGTGTGACATTGGTATATTGTAACATTGTGCATTAGTTTGCTGCCATGGCTCCCGAGCATAAACACAGAACAGCACAGCACAGAATAATAGACAATAGACAATAGGTGCAGGAGGAGGCCATTCGGCTCTTCGAGCCAGCACCGCCATTCAATGTGATCATGGCTGATCATTCTCAATCAGTACCCCGTTCCTGCCTTCTCCCCATACCCCCTGACTCCGCTATCCTTAAGAGATCTATCTAGCTCTCTCTTGAATGCATTCAGAGAATTGACCTCCACTGCCTTCTGAGGCAGAGAATTCCACAGATTCACAACTCTCTGACTGAAAAAGTTTTTCCTCATCTCCGTTCTAAATGGCCTACCCCTTATTCTTAAACTGTGGCCCCTTGTTCTGGACTCCCCCAACATTGGTAACATGTTTCCTGCCTCTAACGTATCCAACCCCTTAATAATCTTATACGTTTCGATAAGATCTCCTCTCATCCTTCTAAATTCCAGAGTATACAGGAAACAGGCCCTCCAGCCCATAATGGCACTGCCGACCATGATGCAAACTTAAACTGGTCCTAAATGCCCACACACGCTCCAGAGCCCCCCGTTCCCTGTCTGTGCAGGCGGTTGTCTGTCTCTGCACGACCCTGGCTGCCTTGCAACAAGAATGGAGCATTGGTCAGTTATTGCCTCGTGTACCGAGGTACAGCGAATAGCTTTGGTCAGCATGCTATCCACTGTGGTGGCACAGCGGTAGAGTTGCTGCCTTACAACGAATGCAGCGCCGGAGACCCGGGTTCCATCCCGACTACGGGCGCCGTCTGTACGGAGTTTGTACGTTCTCCCCGTGACCTGCGTGGGTTTTCTCCGAGATTTTCGGTTTCCTCCCACACTCCAAAGACGTGCAGGTTTGTTGGTTAATTGGCTGGGTAAATGTAAAAATTGTCCCTGGTGGGTGTAGGATAGTGTTAGTGTGCGGGGATCGCTGGGCGGCGCGGATCCGGTGGGCTGAAAGGGCCTGTTTCCGCGCTGTATCTCTAAACTAAACAGTCAAATCATACTATTCGTGAGTACTATCAAGCTGCCCGCACACAGCTACAACAGGTGGTGTAAAGAGAAAAAAGCCAGGGTACAGAAAACAATGTTACAGCATTATAGTGTTAGAGTTACAGAGAAAGTGCAGGTCAAAAAATATCAAACGTCAGCCATGAGGTAGGTTGGAAGATCAGGACTACAGCTTGGCTAACGAGAGGTGTGTTCAGTAGTGTGATGGGAAGAAGCTGTTCCTGAGTCTGGTGGTGCGCAGAAGGGATGACTGGGATGGGACAAGTCTGTCATTACTTTGGCTGCTTTTCTGAGGCGGCGTGGTGTAGATGGAGTCGATGGTGGGGAGTCTGGTCTGCGATGGGCTGGGCTACATCCATTTCTTGTGGTCTTGGGCAGCCTGCTCCAAGCTATAATGCATGCTTTCTGAGGTGTATTTTCTGCGGACGTTGGTCAGAGCTCTATGGTCACCGGTTGGTTATGTAGCGCAAGCCCATTGCTGTTGGCTTCTGGCCACCGCGGTGAGCATCTGGGGCAGTGATGGGCCACGGCTTGGTATAAGAAAATAACTGCAGATGCTGGTACAAATCAAAGGTATTTATTCACAAAATGCTGGAGTAACTCAGCAGGTCAGGCAGCATCTCAGGAGAGAAGGAATGGGTGACGTTTCGGGTCGAGACCCTTCTTCAGACTGATGTCAGGGGGGGCGGGACAAAGGAAGGATATAGGTGGAGACAGGAAGATAGAGGGAGATCTGGGAAGGGGGAGGGGAAGAGAGGGACAGAGGAATTATCTAAAGTTCATACCACTGGGCTGCAAGCTGCCCAGGCGAAATATGAGGTGCTGCTCCTCCAATTTCCGGTGGGCCTCACTATGGCACTGGAGGAGGCCCATGACAGAAAGGTCAGACTGGGAGTGGGAGGGGGAGTTGAAGTGCTCGGCCACCGGGAGATCAGTTTGGCCAACGCGGACCGAGCGCAGGTGTTGAGCGAAGCGATCGCCGAGCCTGCGCTTGGTTTTGCCGATGTAAATAAGTTGACATCTGGAGCAGCGAATGCAATAGATGAGGTTGGAGGAGGTGCAGGTGAACCTCTGTCTCACCACGACTTGGCGATCAGTCTCACACAACCACCGCCATCTTCCTTGGGTATTTCCTTCAATGCCCGTTGAGTTTAGAGTTACCGAGTGTTGGCATCGAGGCAGTGACCCTCACCTCACCTCACCTGAGGGGCAGCTCTGTCACTCAGAGGGCGGTGGGTACATGACATGAACTGCCAGAGGGGTTGATGGCGGGGACAAGAACAACATTTAAAAATAAACGTGGGCTGGTGGAGGGATGGGAAAGATTGAGGGGGATGTGGGCCAAACGCCTGCAAATGGGACTAGCATAGATGGGGCGTTTTGATCGACACGGACATGTTTCTGGTCGAGACCCTTCTTCAGACCTTTGGTCTCGTCCCGAAACGTCGCCCATTCCTTCTCTCCAGAGATGCTGCCTGACCTGCTGAGTTACTCCAGCATTTTGTGTCTACCATCGATTTAAACCAGCATCTGCAGTTCTTTCCTACACCTATGTCCTGTGGTTCGTGATTCCCTACTCAGGGCAAGAGACTGTGTGTCTAACTGTTGTGCACACTTGTGTAGAGGTGATGCTGGAGACCAAGGATGTATCTGTCCTCTCCTGTGCCTCGTGCTGTCACCCATTTTATGATGCTGTGTGGTATTGGGTTGGCCAAAGACCGTGCTGCAATGGTGACAGGTTGGGTTGCCAACTTCCTCACTCCCAAATACGGGACAAGGTGACGTCACCGCCCCACGCGGCCTCACCCAGCCAGCGGCCGCATGCTCCCGCTCCACCAATGGCGGCCGCCCGGGCCGGGAGGCGGGTTGCTACGCAACCTCCGTCAGGCGAACACACTCCGTTAGCCTACACTGTCCCGGCTGACAGCGGCCCGCGGGCCTAATACGGGACAAGGGCAGTCCTGTACGGGACGAACCAATGTAGCCCAAATTATGGGATGTACCGGCTAATACGGGACAGTTGGCAACCCTCATGACAGGGCACCAGGGGGGTGATCACTCCAGCTGAACACGAGGCTTTGGTCTCGTCTCTAAAGCTGGTCTGGAACCTCTATTGCCGGAGTTGGGGCTGTTCCTGGAACTCCATCTCTTGTTAGCTATTTACTTGTCCATCACCGTTACCTTTTATCTCTGTTTGCTTCATTGTCATCTTCTCCCAGCCAACAATCATCTATTCCACATTTTCCATGATCTCCACCCCCTTTGATGTCTCGTTTTCACACTTTACCCTTCCTTATCTCTGTGTCTGTGTATCTCTGTTATCTCTGTGTATGAGGAAAAACTTTTTCAGTCAGAGAGTTGTGAATCTGTGGAATTCTCTGCCTCAGAGGGCAGTGGAGGCCAATTCTCTGAATGCATTCAAGAGAGAGCTAGATAGAGCTCTTAAGGATAGCGGAGTCAGGGGGTATGGGGAGAAGGCAGGAACGGGGTACTGATTGTGAATGATCAGCCATGATCACATTGAATGGCGGTGCTGGCACGAAGGGCCGAATGGCCTCCTCATGCACCTGTTGTCTATTGTCTATTGTCTCCCCCTCCCCTGATTCTCAGTGTGAAGAAGGGTCTCGACCCGATAAGGCACCCGTTCCCCCTAACCAGAGATGCTGCCTGTCTCGCTGAGTTACTCCTGCGTTTTGTGTCTTTCTTCGATGTAAGCCAGCATCTGCAGTTCCTTCGTCCACCATCCATGACTAGATGTGACTGGACCAGGGCTCTCTGATCTGCTGTGTTGATGGTGAAGTCACACTGTAGTACCAATGGCTCAAACAATTCCTCGGCCAATACCTTTGGAAAGGAACTCCAATGAACGAGACCCCTTGCCTTTCACAGTTTCTCATCTCTTCGCTTAAAATGCATCGAAGATCACGCCAGTATTTTCTGGAAGTCATTTTTTTTCATTTCCTAAATTGATTTCCATCTTGAAGGTTTGTGCTTTCAGTTGGTACGCTGCGGCAATCCATCATCAGAGTAAAGGGAGGGGAGTCAGCGAGTGTCAGTGGGGCTGTGGTGAGGAATGTAGGGGGGGAGGCAGGCCGCCTACCAGGGAGTGATCAGCCAGCTGCCATCCTTGCCACTCACAGCTGCTTCGTTGTGTGATGGATGGCAGGCTGGGGCAAGAGTTGGCACACAAACCCTCTGCCAGATGGACCAGTGGCAGAGGTGCCATTTGCTCAGCTCTTGTAAAAGCGTACTGGAAGCAGACAGACTCCAGTCTCATCAGTTTCAGACCACAACACAAACTAATGTACTGAACATTATCACTAATTCAGCTTTAATCAGAACTCAAATGGCACCATCTTATTGATGAGAGAATAATGGGTGAATTATAAAAGTTGCAATAAACAGGATTTTTGGAGATGTTTATTGCCAGTACATCTTCTGTGTGTATTGTTGTAAGAGCATTGTTCCAGGGATCATGCAGCCCCTGTGAGTGTGTGTGTTGTCGGCTCTGTGATACAGAGACACACATCAGCAAATGTCCTTCTGTAATCGTTAAACACCACAGAGTGGCCAGGCCCCATACTGTCAATCCTGCAATCCCCCCCATCACTCAACCCTCTCTCATTTTGAACCACTTATCCAATTCATTCCCAGACTCATGAAGAAAGGTCCCAACCCGAAACGTCACCTATCCATGTTCCCCACAGATGCTGCCTGACCCGCTGAGTTACTCCAGCACTCTGTGTCCACTTGTGTAAACCAGCATCTGCAGTTCCCTGTCTTCCCTGTACATGGGGTTTGGTGTCTCTCCAATCGGAGAAAGATCCTTCAGGACAACATAAATGCAGAAGGGTCCTGACCTGAAACGTCATCTGTCCATTCCATTCGCAGATGCTGCCTGACCCACTGAGCTCTTCCAGCACTTTGTGTTTTGCTCAACATCTCCACATCTGCAGTTGCTCGTGTCTCCAACGTAGTGCTGCCTCCTTTCCCCTCAACCCACGGATTCCAATATTCCTAACGTCTGCTTACCGTCATCTGCCATTTGAACGCCCGTGTAAGACCATCATCTCCCACCCACCCTGTTCAGCACCTCACAGAGACAGATCAGTGGAATGGGACTGATGTCAGGGGGGGCGGGACAAAGGAAGGATATAGGTGGAGACAGGAAGATAGAGGGAGATCTGGGAAGGAGGAGGGGACGAGAGGGACAGAGGAGCTATCTAAAGATGGAGAAGTCGATGTTCATACCACTGGGCTGTAAGCTGCCCAAGCGAAATATGAGGTGCTGTTCCTCCAATTTCCGGTGGGCCTCACTATGGCACTGGAGGAGGCCCATGACAGAAAGGTCAGACTGGGAGTGGGAGGGGAAGTTGACGTGCTCAGCCACCGGGAGATCAGGTTGGTTAAGGCGGATTGAGTGAAGGTGTTGAGCGAAATGATCGCCGAGCCTGCGCTTGGTCTCGCCGATGTAGAGAAGTTGATATCTAGAGCAGCGGATACAGTAGATGAGGTTAGAGGAGGTGCAGGTGAACCTCTGTCTCACCTGGAAAGACTGTTTGGGTCCTTGGATGGAGTTGAGGGGGGAGGTAAAGGGACAGGTGTTATATAAAATAAAATATATAAAATAAATGCTTATTATTATTATTATTATTATTATCTCCTGCGGTTGCAGGGAAAAGTGCCCGGGGTTGGGGTGGTTTGGGTAGGAAGGGACGAGTGGACCAGGGAGTTACGGAGGGAACGGTCTCTGCGGAACGCAGAAAGGGGAGGGGATGGGAAGATGTGGCCAGTGGTGGGGTCCTGTTGTAGGTGACGGAAATGTTGGTGGATGATATGTTGGATCCGCTGGCTGGTGGGGTGGAAGGTGAGAACGAGGGGGATTCTGTCCTTGTTGCGAGTGGGGGGAGGGGGAGCAAGAGCGGAGCTGCGGGATGTAGAAGAGACCCTAGTGAGAGCCTCATCTATAATGGAAGAGGGGAAGCCCCGTTTCCTGAAGAATGAGGACATCTCTGACGCCCTAGTGTGAAACACCTCATCCCGGGCGCAGATGCGGCGTAGACGGAGGAATTGGGAGTAGGGGATAGACTTTTTGCAGGGGACCGGGTGGGAAGAAGTGTAGTCTAGATAGCTGTGCGAGTCAGTGGGGTTATAGTAGATGTATGAGTGGCCGAGCACTTCAATTCCCCCTCCCATTCCCAGTCTGACCTTTCAGTCATGGGCCTCCTCCAGTGCCATAGTGAGGCCCACCGGAAATTGGAGGAACAGCACCTCATATTTCGCTTGGGCAGCTTGCAGCCCAGCGGTATGAACATCGACTTCTCCAACTTTAGATAGTTCCTCTGTCCCTCTCTTCCCCTCCCCCTTCCCAGATCTCCCTCTATCTTCCTGTCTCCACCTATATCCTTCCTTTGTCCCGCCCCCCTGACATCAGTCTGAAGAAGGGTCTCGACCCGAAACGTCACCCATTCCTTCTCTCCTGAGATGCTGCCTGACCCGCTGAGTTACTCCAGCATTTTGTGAATAAATACCTTCGATTTGTACCAGCATCTGCACTTATTTTCTTACACAGTGGAATAGGAGAAGTCAATGTCTTACAGCAGAGAGCCTTAAAGTCAGCTGGTATTGAAGATTATTATGAAGGAAGACCTATAGTGAAGCAGGTGTACAACAGGATATTGCTGCTGGAAATCTTTTAATGAGGACAATGTAGAACGTGGACAGCACAATAGCAGTTGGCAGGCATGTCGATGCTGTTACTGATAACACTACAGTAAGTGGATCATGTCACAGGCTGGGTGTGTTAACAAAGAGGCAGTAATGAGTGTGGTGTGTGACGGGGTGATAATGAGGCCCTGGGAACCACTTGCAGGGCTGTGATACAATGCTAAGTGATGCAGTTTACAGCCGACATCCCTCCTGGTACAGGGGAGGGGTGATGTGTAGGGATTACCCCAGATAGACACAACATGTGTAGGGATTACCCCAAATAGACACAACATGCTGGAGTAACTCAGCGGGTCAGGCAGCATCTCTGGAGAGAAGGGATGGGTGATGTTTTGGCTTGAGTCTGAAGAATGGTCTCGACCCTAAACGTCACCCGTTCCTTCTCTCCAGAGATGCTGCATGTCCCGCTGAGTTACTCCAGCATTTTGTGTCTGTCTTCGGTGTTTGTCCTGAATTCACTGAGTTGACTTGTTGGGCAAGTGAGGACTTTAGTAGTTTGGATATCGTGACAAAACAGAAGCAGGTATTCAGCCCTGGTGCGTGTTAGATGATCGGGCCACTTTTCCCTCCCTTTCCCTCTCACCCTCCTCACGCACCCTCCCATTCTCCGCATATATGTCCAGCTCCCCTTTAAACGCATGGCTGGAGATCTCTGGCTCTGACCATCCTGTGTGAAGACAGTGAGGGGGGGACCTCATTGAAACGTACAGAATAGTGAGTGGCCTGGATGGAGTGGATGTGGAGAGGATGTTTCCACAAGTGGGAGAGTCTAGGACCAGAGGGCACAGCCTCAGAATTAAAGGACGTTCCTTTAGGAAGGAAATGAGGAGGAATTTCTTTAGTCAGAGGGTGGTGAATCTGTGGAATTCATCGCCACAGACGACAGTGGAGGCCACAAGTCAGTGGGTATTTTCAAGGCGGAGATTGCCAGATTGTTGATTAGTGTAGGTGTCAGGGGTTATGGGGAGAAGGCTGGCGAATGGGAATGAGAAGGAGAGATAGATCAGCCATGATTGAATGGCGGAGTAGACTTGACGGGCCGAATGGCCTCATTCTGCTTCTGGAACTTGGTTTTGAAGCTTAATGGATATTGTTCAACAGGGTTCACTTGACTGTGCCAAGCCATAGAGTCACACAGTAAGGAAACAATAGACAATAGACAATAGACAATAGGTGCAGGAGTAGGCCATTCAGCCCTTCGAGCCAGCACCGCCATTCAATGCGATCATGGCTGATCACTCTCAATCAGTACCCCGTTCCTGCCTTCTCCCCATACCCCCTCACTCCGCTATCCTTAAGAGCTCTATCCAGCTCTCTCTTGAAAGCATCCAACGAACTGGCCTCCACTGCCTTCTGAGGCAGAGAATTCCACACCTTCACCACTCTCTGACTGAAAAAGTTCTTCCTCATCTCCGTTCTAAATGGCCTACCCCTTATTCTTAAACTGTGGCCCCTTGTTCTGGACTCCCCCAACATTGGGAACATGTTTCCTGCCTCTAATGTGTCCAATCCCCTAATTATCTTATATGTTTCAATAAGATCCCCCCTCATCCTTCTAAATTCCAGTGTATACAAGCCCAATCGCTCCAGCCTTTCAACATACGACAGTCCCGCCATTCCGGGAATTAACCTAGTGAACCTACGCTGCACGCCCTCCATAGCAAGAATATCCTTCCTCAAATTTGGAGACCAAAACTGCACACAGTACTCCAGGTGCGGTCTCACCAGGGCCCGGTAGAACTGTAGAAGGACCTCTTTGCTCCTATACTCAACTCCTCTTGTTATGAAGGCCAACATTCCATTGGCTTTCTTCACTGCCTGCTGTACCTGCATGCTTCCTTTCATTGACTGATGCACTAGGACACCCAGATCTCGTTGAACTCCCCCTCCTCCTAACTTGACACCATTCAGATAATAATCTGCCTTTCTATTCTTACTTCCAAAGTGAATAACCTCACACTTATCTACATTAAACTGCATCTGCCATATATCCACCCACTCACACAACCTGTCCAAGTCACCCTGCAGCCTTATTGCATCTTCCTCACAATTCACACTACCCCCCAGCTTAGTATCATCTGCAAATTTGCTAATGGTACTTTTAATCCCTTTGTCTAAGTCATTAATGTATATCGTAAATAGCTGGGGTCCCAGCACCGAACCTTGCGGTACCCCACTGGTCACTGCCTGCCATTCCGAAAGGGACCCATTTATCCCCACTCTTTGCTTTCTGTCTGTCAACCAATTTTCTATCCATGTCAGTACCCTACCCCCAATACCATGTGCCCTAATTTTGCCCACTAATCTCTTATGTGGGACCTTGTCGAAGGCTTTCTGAAAGTCGAGGTACACCACATCCACTGACTCTCCCCTGTCAATTTTCCTAGTTACATCCTCAAAAAATTCCAGTAGATTTGTCAAGCATGATTTCCCCTTCGTAAATCCATGCTGACTCGGAACGATCCTGTTACTGCTATCCAAATGCTCCGCAATTTCGTCTTTTATAATTGACTCCAGCATCTTCCCCACCACTGATGTCAGACTAACTGGTCTATAATTACCCGTTTTCTCTCTCCCTCCTTTCTTAAAAAGTGGGATAACATTTGCTATCCTCCAATCCACAGGAACTGATCCTGAATCTATAGAACATTGAAAAATGATCTCCAATGCTTCCACTATTTCTAGAGCCACCTCCTTAAGTACTCTGGGATGCAGACCATCAGGCCCTGGGGATTTATCAGCCTTCAGTCCCATCAGTCTACCCAAAACCATTTCCTGCCTAATGTGGATTTCCTTCAGTTCCTCCATCACCCTAGGTTCTCCGGCCCCTAGAACATTTGGGAGATTGTGTGTATCTTCCTCAGTGAAGACAGATCCAAAGTAACGGTTTAACTCGTCTGCCATTTCTTTGTTCCCCATAATAAATTCCCCTGCTTCTGTCTTCAAGGGACCCACATTTGCCTTGATAATTTTTTCCTCTTCACGTTCCTCCTTTATATTATTGGCTAGTTTACCCTCGTACCTCATCTTTTCTCCCCGTATTGCCTTTTTAGTTAACTTTTGTTGCTCTTTAAAAGAGTCCCAATCCTCTGTCTTCCCACTCTTCTTTGCTATGTTATACTTCCTCTCCTTAATTTTTATGCTGTTCTTGACTTCCCTTGTCAGCCACAGGTGTCTCTTACTCCCCTTAGAGTCTTTCCGCCTCTTTGGGATAAATTGATCCTGCAACCTCTGCATTATTCCCAGGAATACCTGCCATTGCTGTTCTACCGTCTTCCCTGCTAGGGCCTCCTTCCAGTCAATTTTGGCCAGCTCCTGCCTCATGCCTCTGTAATCCCCTTTGCTATACTGTAATACTGACACTTCCGATTTTCCCTTCTGCCTTTCCATTTGCAGAGTAAAACTTATCATGTTGTGATCACTGCCTCCTAAGGCTCTTTTACCTCTAGTCCCCTTATCAGATCAGGATCATTACACAACACTAAATCCAGAATTGCCTTCTCCCTGGTAGGCTCCAGTACAAGCTGTTCTAAGAATCCATCTCGAAGGCACTCTACAAACTCTCTTTCCTGGGGTCCATTTCCAACCTGATTTTCCCAGTCTACCTGCATGTTGAAATCTCCCATAACCACCGTAGCATTACATTTTTGACACGCCAATTTTATCTCCTGATTCAACTTAGGCTTCTCGGCCTAACTAAACCATGCTGACCAAGATGCCCCATCTAAGCTAGACCCATTTGCCTGCGTTTGGCCCATATCATAAGGTCATAAGTGATAGGAGCACAATGAGGCCATTCGGCCCACCAAGTCTACTCCACCATTCAACCATGGCTGATCTATCTCTCCCTCCTAACCCCATTCTCCTGCCTTCTCCCCATAACCTTTGACACCTGTACTAATCAAACCTTTCCTATCCATGTACCTGTCCATGTGTCTTTTAAATGTTGGGATCGTCCCAGCCTCAACTACCTCCTCAGGCAGCTAGTTCCATCCACCCACCGCCCTCTGTGTGAAGAGGTTGCCCCTCAGGTTCCTATTAAATTTTTCCCCTCTCAACTTCATCTTGTGTCCCCTGGTTCTTGATTCCTCTACTCTGGGTAAAAGACTTGGTGCCTTCACTCATTGTGGTAGACACCTATTTTTTGGCCACAGATTTCACGAAGGGTGGTGAATCTGTGGAATCCTTTGCCACAGACGGCTGTGGGGGCCAAGTCAGTGGATATATTTAAGGCAGAGATAGATAAATTCTTGATCAGTGCGGGTGTCAGAGGTTACGGGGAGAAGGCAGGAGAATGGGGTTAGGAGGGAGAGATAGATCAGCCATGATTGAATGGCGGAGGGAACGATGGGCCGAATGGCCTAATTCTGCTCCTTTCACATGACCGTATGATTGGGCCTGAGTGTGGTGCCAGTTTCAGAGTGGGTGTTTGGGTACAAGAGACGCTGGAAACCTGCAAGGTTTTTGAACAAATATCTATCTGCCCCTTTGTTTTCCAGCGGCAATCTCAGGACCGTGTGCCATGTTACCGTTAGTCTGACTTGAGGCTGTCAACTTCACACTAATTACTGGTGATGGAGCAGTAAACTTTGTACCTAGTGCTGGCGAATGGGATGTTTAATTGCGCACAGAGCCTGGAACAAGCTCATTACCTTAAGTGCCAAAACAGAAATGAACTGGGAGCCGTGTAAATGTGCTGCTTTGTAAAAGATCAAAGTTACTGCATAATTCAAAAGCCTCGCATCCTCATTAAATAGCCGGAATTTCACAGGTTTGTAACATTTAAAGAAGTCGAAGGAAATCTCATTGATTTTCAAATAAAGGCGTGTTAAAGTGAGGAGCATTCCAGCAGTGCTGTGTCTGTGGTACTCAGCAGCACTGGCAAGCAATGGTGTGCTGTAACCCTCACCACCGAGACGGACAGACAGGGCTGCAATGATTAGGGTCAGCTTTATCACAGTTACAATCACAATCAGACTTTATTAGCCAAGTATGTTTTGCAACATACCAGGAACTTCATTTGCCACACAGTCCTAACAATAAAAAGCAACAGGACACACATGATACATTTGAACATGAACATCCCCCACAGTGACTCCTCCACATTCCTCACTGTGATGGAAGGCGAAAAAATGTTCAATTTCTTCCCCTCTTTGTCCTCCAGAGGTCGGGGCCCTCGAGCCTTCCGTTGACGGACGATCTTGGCTCCCGTAGCTGGCGGCATTTGTGCCCTCTGCGTCGGGGCGATCAAGCTCCTGCATCGGGGGGTGGGGCGGGGGGTCTCAGCTCCCCCACGCCGGGCGATCTACCCCAGACTGGGGCTGTCGAACCTCGTGCGGCTTTTGGAGCTCCCAACCAGTCTCAACCCGAGACTGCGAGCTCCTCGATGTTGAAGTCCGCAGGCAGCGTCGATCCCAGGCAGCGTCGATCCCAGGCAAGGTATTGTCATGTGTACGAGGTACAGTGAGAAGCTCTGTTTTGCATGCTATACAAGCCGGGCAGTCTATGGGCGGCACGGTGACGCAGCGCTAGACTTGCTGCCTCACTGCGCTCACAGCGCCGGAGACCCGGGTTCCATCCCGACTACGGGCGCTGTCTGTACGAGGTTTGTACGTTCTCCCCGTGACCCGCGTGGGTTTTCTCCCAGATGTCCGGTGTAGGGGTGAAGGAAGTGATGACCACACGGCTCGGAGGGCAGCTAGCATTGGGAATGACTGTGGAGGAGGTGATGGTGGTGTATGGTTACCAACTTCCTCACTCCCAAACACGGGACAAGGTGATGTCACCGCCCTGCGCCCCACGA